>NW_025999968.1:24606885-24619174 GCF_001458135.2 Marmota marmota marmota | reverse complement strand
TATGTATATATATATACATATATATATATACACACACACATACATACATATATATGTCATTATCAATATTCTAGTGTTTATTTCTGCAATTTTATTTTCCTGTTTGTTTCTTATAGTTCCTATTCCTCTATTTCTATCTTCTTGCCACATCTGGACTATATATTTATGTTGCTATGAACAATCTTCTCATAGCAACCTTTTACTACTGTAATTGAAGTAAGGAAGCCTTATTTCCATTATGTTTACACATATTTGTGCACCTTCATTTATTCTTCTCTTCTGATAATTTTAAGTTTCTTTCTTATATAAGTTCCATTGTGATTAAATTTTCTGTAGCCAAAATATAAGGGTATTTATGACAGTGACAAACTCTTATTTGTTCCTTCATCTGAGAATGTCTTTATTGTCTCTTTTACCCTGAAAAATAGTTTTGCTAGATATAAAATTCACATTTAACTTTCATTTCTTTCAGCATTTGAAAAATCTGCCGCTTTCTTTTGGCCTTTCTGGTTTCATATGGGAAATCCATTGTCATATGAATTGGTTATTTGAGTCAATTCAGAGTGCTATAACAAAGTAACATAGAGTAAGTGGCATTATAAACATCAGAAATGTAGTTCTGGAGAATGGAAATCTGAGATTAGAGTGCAAGCATATTCTGGTTGTGGTGGGGGTGCTCTTCCGAGTTGCAAATTGCCATTTTTTTCATTGTATTCTCAAATGGCAAAAATAAGGCAAGAGAGATATCTCGCATACCTTTTATAAGAACATTAATCATTTTTATGTTGATTCTGTCTTTATGACATATTCCCCAAAGGGCCCATCTCTTAATACCATCAAATCATGGGTTAAAATTTGAATTTGGAAAGAACACAAATATTCAGCCCATAATTTGAATAATCCCCTATAAATACAGTTTTGTTTCACTTTGGCTACTCTTAAGAATTTTTTCTCTGTTTTTATACTTCAAAAAATAATTATGATGTATCTGGTATTGATTTTTTTAAAAAAATATTTATTTTTTAGTTGTAGTTGGACACAACACCTTTATTTCACTTGTTTATTTATGTATTTTTTTTTTTTGTACGTGGTGCTGAGGATCAAACCCAGGGTCTCGCACGTGCAAGGCGAGCGCTCTACTGCTTGTTCAAGTTTCCTTAGCCTCTTGGATCTGTACATTTGTATCTATCAACAAAATGTGGAAAATTTTCAGACATTACTTTTTCAAATATTCTTTTAGTCCTTCTTGCTATTACTGAGTTTTCTGAGAATCTGATGATATGAACATTGGATCTTTTGTTATCATCATACAAGTACTTGAGTCACTTTTCAATTTTTTCCAATACGTTTTATCTCAAGATCACTGATCTTTACCCTCTGTCATCTCCAGTCTACCACTGAACCTATCTACAAAGTGTGGAATATTTTTCAATTATTGTATCTTTCAGTTCTCTACTTTTCATTTAATTCCTTTTTATGATTTCTCTTACTTTCCTGAGACTCTCCTATTTACTTAATTTGTTTCTAGAGTATTTGTAATGGATAGATAAGGTATTATTTAAATGTAATACCTTATGATCCTTCTCATGTAGTTCCAACATATGATTCACCTCAGAATTGAGTTTTGTCTGTTTTAATTCAACTTATGATTTTCTTCATTCTTGGTATGATGGGTAACTTTCAATTATACCATGAATGTTTTGTCTACTATGTTAGGAAATTCTAGAGTCTATTTAAATATTTTATTTCAGTTGTCAGGCAACTTGTTTAGGTTTACACTGGAGTTGGCTTAGTTCTGTCACCTGTGGCTATATAATGTCATCTTCGTTTTGAGAATCTTTGCTAATCTCAGAGCCTTTTTTGTTATTTTGTCTGCCTTAGTTTTTCTAATGCAACTGAGATAGATACCTACTGGTCCCTGGTGGTACTGCCTGAGCAGGTGAAAAGAGTTTCCATAGTGCCCACAGCATCTAGCAAATAAGAGGTCTGGTAACTTCCCCCTTCCTGGGGCCCTTAGTATCCTAGGATCTGTGGGCAAGGAAGGAGAGACACAAACCTGTGGAATGGAAGGGGCTCACAGGGCCAGGGTGCTTGTTGTGAGTGGGTCCCTTTTATAGGTTTTGTCAACCTGTCACAAGTCTGCGAGTGGAGGAGGAGAGCTTCATGCCTTTGGGAGAAAATATCATAATCCATCCATACAGCTATTTCACTAGGTCCTTCCTGCCCATTCTTCAAACATGTTCCAGTGTCTCTGGGCAGAAGTTGGATGTTTATCCAATACTGAGTCACTTGTAACTGTGTTCCAATTGTCAGTTCCTCCTTCCACCACAATATCTCTTAGTAGGGGAGAGAAGTCTCAGGACCACTGTTGAGAGTGGAATTCTCCACCAGTTAACTTTGCTGGTACTGTTAGCTCACCTTAAGTTGTCACATAGACTTTGCTTAGATGCAGGGGAGGAATAAGTCTTCCTGGACTGGACTCTGCTGTCAGCTTTGGAACAAAAAGTCTGAGTGACTTTATTATGATGGAAGCATGAAACTCCCTAGCACTGTGTTTTCCTCTGAGTTTTGAAGTCTCAAACTAATTTGCCTTTTAGTTACCACATATTAGACTTTTTCTTGAGTTGTCTTTTGAACTATATCCAGGATTTATATTTTTAGTCAGTAGGGTGAAACAGGGAGAAATAGGTCCATGTCATCTTGTTTGGACCAGAATTCCAACAGTATGTTTTAAAATAAAAATGAAGTTTCATATTATCTCTACTATTTTGCCTTTTTTCTCATTTTTAAATTTGCTCCATCCAAAAAAAGAACTCTGAATCAGTAAACATAATCTATGGTCTTAATGACTGTTAAAATATTTTCAGTAATAATTTAATATAATGTAACTTTCATTCACGAAAACTAATAGAAACTCAATTTAAAATACAAAATTCTAGCCGGTATAAAATTGGTGAAATTAATCAGGTAATAAAGAAAACATTTATCAGCAAAAACATATTATTTTTAAAAATCTTTATATAAAAAAATTAAAGTATTACCAAAAAATGCATATTAATCATATCTATAAAGGTATTATTATGTAAGTAGCATTAAATGATTCTAAAATTTTGTAATGTACATTTTATTCATCATTGAATGTCAATAAATGATGTGAAAAATCTGTCTTTAATGGAGAAACTGCATAAAAAGTACATGCAAGAAAAAGAATCAATTGTCCTCCTTAAAATGGGTGGAAAAGACTTCTGAAATTCTTCATTTTAATGCTTTTGGACATTATTATATTGAGTGATTTTATGTAGGATCTTGTCCTAAGCAAAACAGGACATGAGACTCTCCAAGGCAATTATATTCCAACACTAATTCTAACCCTAACAACAGTTTATCAAAAAAAAAAGTACTTTAAAATGTTTTCAATGTAATTTTGTTTCAACAGTCTATATAAAATACATATTCCACACTAATTTTTTTATAAAAGACTGTCATTTTTGAGGGTTCACAATCAACATTCTAAGGGTTATATAATCTGTATTTCCAATGAATCTGATATATTAGCTGATATATTTTTAAATTTAAATTTTCAATTTCTTTCAATGTTTTAATATTTTAATTAGAAGATTTTCCTTAACTAAGAGGACTGTCATTATAAAATTGTACTTTGTCAGTTAATTTGAAGTTAACAATATGTCGGAACTTAGATACAATGACTAAGGACAGGATGTTCAAAAACCAGAAGATGGAACAGTATTATAAAAATATTTTTAATAAGATGAAAGTAAAATAGAATGAGGATTTTTAAACTATATCCACAAACTCATTGTTATACCTCCTTTTTTGTTTAATAAAAAGAGACCTACAGCATTTATTTTCATCTGGTAATAAATAAGAGTAATCAAAACAATATGAACAAATATTTTAGAATGATATTCTCAGCAAAGGACACCTAAAAAAATAATTGTAGCTTTCTCTGTAATTTCTTACTTCAATGATCATTTCTAGTTGGAGACATTTGGTAGCAAAGTATTATTACTTCATTTTAGCATGATCTGACCCAGTTGTTTTCCTGACTTTGTTTTAGAATGACTCTCTTCTGTATCATCTAATACAAGGTTTATGTAATCATCAAAATCAATAATACAGCCCTCTATACACACATTCACTTGCTCATAGAGACACACCTAAATCTGTTTTTCAAGTATCTGAAGACGAGGTTGAGGAGCTACACCATCACCTTCTGGACTTCCTAGCTTTGGCCACAGTATGCCAGGGGGGAATCTCAGAAAGACCACACCAACCCGCACCTCTGAAAGCAACTTCTGGAACTGAGCATTATACCTCCTTTTAGAAGTGAAAGTTAATTCTCCTCTCCTTATATAAGGGTTGGATGTAGTAGCTTGCTTCTGTTAAATAGACTACTAGAATTAAAGATTAGGTTATTAGAGGCCTTACAATCATCTCTTTACACTTTCTTGGGTCAGCTGCTGTTGTGAAAACTAGATGTCAGGCCATGAAGACCCTCAAGCAATTCCCATGTAGGTGTCCATGTGGCTGTGAACACAGGTTTCTTGCAAAAACCATGAGACAACATAGGCTTCTGTCAATAGCCATGTAAGTGAGCCACTTCAGAAGTGGATCCTGTAGCCCTGATCAAAATTTCAGATGCCAGTAGCCCCACTCAACAACCTAACTATATCCTAAGCCATTATAATAGCCATATGCAACAACTTGAGTTGATCCTAAGCTAGAACCATCTAGCTAAGCTGCCTTTAATTTCTGGTTGTTTGTTTGTGTGTGTGTTTTCAGGTGCAACACAAGAAACCCAGGGCCTTGCTTGGCTAGGCAAGTGTTCCACCACTGAGCTAAATCCTCAGCCTCCAGCCAGTAAATTTTTGACCCATAGAAACTAGGAGATGATAAACACCTATTGTTTGAAACTCATGTTTTAGAGTAATTTGTTTTGAAGAAACGGATAAATATCTCTAATAGTTTTAGTCCTCATCCTCTGTAACAGTCCTTGGCAAAGAGATCACATCTTTTCATGTCCTAAAGTAAACATGGTCTCACCTCAGGTGGTAAGTTTGGGGAACATATAGAAGACACATAACTCCTTCTTGCTAATAAATCCACCTCTTTCTACCCTTTTAAGTTTACCAATATCATTACTCCAATTCCTCCCACAGTTTCTTTCTCATTAAAAAATAGGATATTAGCGTAATAGATCTAATAAATGTTTGGGTGGACTTCAATCAATCAAATTCTTAGATTCCATTTTATGGTTTTTCAATAAGGACATTCTATGATAGGGATAGCTATTCTCAGAAATCAGATAAGTGATTTTTTTATTCACTAATATTTTTATTCCATTTCTTTCACTGTTGTTGTTTTGACATTATCATACATTTTATTTGTTCGTCCCTGTGGTCTACATGAACTATTTTAATATTGTATTAGAAATACATAGAGAACAACCTGTAATTTAAAATTCTATGTTTGAATATATCTGTATGTTTACCTTTTAATATGGATATTTCAAACAAAAGTTTATGGAAAATTATCTGAAACTAGCAACCTCTCTAAGCAAAAACTCTAAGGTAAATAATGGTTTCCTAAAATGAACAGTCTTGGGAGTGACATAATTCTGTCAATGGCCAAATTTTCTTCTCAGAAATCCCACTGTTATGTTCAAGGAACTCCCAAGCAGAATACCCTAAGAGTAATATTAACAATGGTGGTCAAATCCGGTTTCTGTATTTTTTCTTTCAAACTCCACATATGTTTTTGTTGTTGTTTTTATCAGGGTAACAGATATGTTGTAATATGTTAAGAAAGACAATTCTTGTGTTCTTGTGAGGGAAAATGAATTTCATGTTTTCCTTCCAAAATGAATATAGAATTCTTACACTAATTATTTCATTGCTATTATTTCATGATGATATATTCCTATGATAACATTTTAACCCAAAACTTGAGGATTTTTTTCCTTTTAGAAAATACCTAAAAGCTACATTTCACTAAAAGGAAATGAGAAGGGATAAGCTATCCTAAAGTTTCAAGCTATAGGTAAAATATTTTTAGAGTCACAGATACATATTAGCTTTCCAAATTTTGTAATTTTCAAAGTTGGATCCAAACAAAGAAATAAATTGTGCAAATCACCTTATATGTATTGAAGCATACAACAGCAAAATATAGACTATGTTATGACAGAATTAGTAATTCAGTGCAATTCATTAAGAAAAGTTTCTGGAAGGGTGATTCAAGTATTATTTCAATATTAAGTTGAACTAAAATACAACCAGAATTCTGAGTTTAACGGCATAGTGACAGATATTAATTGCTAAAAAGATGTATTGTGGCATTTTAAAATTAAGATTAACAATTTCACCATCACACCAATCACCCTTGACACCTAAGACTGAACTGCTTCCCTTGTGTTACCACGTTATGACAATAGCAGCTCCTGTCTGATATTCATAATGGACATTTCAAAGAGCTGACAACTGATCCTCAGGAATCTGAGAGGAAATATCAAGGAGGTGTTACTTATCCACATGTGAGGCTTCCAGGAAGACCAAGAGAATTTGTAAAGCTCAATATTGCTGGAAATTCACTTAATGCACTCTGTCCTTTTCCCTGGTGTCTACACAGAAGTGATTTAAGGATACAGGCTGCCATGTCTTGATTTAGAACTAAGATCTTAATCACAATAAAACCCCTGCCTTGGCAGACCTTTTCTGTTATCTTCATGAAGACCTCGGCAATAACAGGCACTCAATTTCTCACAATTCATACAGAACCACCTTATGGCTTTTCTGGCCAGCCATTCCCTTTTTGGAATTTGCATTTAGACCAATTGGAGATAAGATGTGGTGCTTTGGGGAGCAGGTGTTAAGAGACCCAACAAAAAGTAGAGCTGTTGGAGGGCTGTAGAACAGTGTAGGTTGAAGCAATCAATTTTATTGCAGTACACAGTTTCTCTTGCTCCTAACAGCTGCTCAGAGGATAGTCGGGAAGCTGCCCTGCTGAGCAGATTTGAGTCAGAGGATGGAAAATCCAACTCATTTCCAGGCTGAAGGGTCCCACATTAAAAGACCATAAAGCTAAAGTCATTTCAATAGTAGCTCCAGGGGCACATTAACTTTGCCTTCCTATAAAATCTCTGTTAATACAGATCTCAAACACAAGTTGCTTGTCATTTTACCATTCAGCACAACATAGCAGATTTTTTAATTTTTTCTCCTGCCTCAGACATTTGTGTACACACACACACACACACATACAGTTTTATTAAATGAAGAGTAAAAGCATGCAGTCACTATTTTACACATGTGAATGCAACTCTAACAAAAAGCTAACACTGAAAATTTGCAACTTTTGCATTTAAAGTACAGAAAGCTCTTTTCATCATGTATGATGCAGGAAAAAAACAGTATATTACCATACATATTGCTACAAACTTTGTGAGGCTTGAAATTTCTGGAGTGTTAATTTTGAACCATTTCTGCCTTGGAGGAATGCCTTAGAGGAGCAAATTTGGAATATAAATTGGTCTTTGAGAAGTCTGCTGAGTTAAAAGGCTGGTCATGTGAGGACTCCTGAGTATGCTACAGTTTTTGTGGAGACACTCGAGATTCAAGGACTGACTGTTCTTGCTGCTGTCAGTTGGATATTCTCTTGGGAGATCCCTTGAGAGATTCAGCTGATGGGTGCTTTACTGTAACTGTAAACTACTTGGGAAGGGAGGAGAGAGTGGGATTTAGAAATATGTCTGGCAGCTCAAGGATCTGGTTTGAATGCCAAGTAGCAGCTGAGACAACTGGTAATAGCTTTAAAATCCCCAAGGGAAAAGGATTTTTTAAAAAGGCAGCTAGGTTCTTTTCTACTATTTTGAACATAGGTAATGCAATGCTTTCCAACAAGATCATTATTTTGGAGTTTAAAAATAATATATAACAATGTTTTATGCCCAGGGCAAATTGAAAGACTGAATTTACAATCAGTGTTCCTATATAAATGGAATTATATAAATCTTTTTTTTATATAATTATGTAATGTACCAACTATTAATGTTATATCCAAATGATACCATGAGATATAAATACTTAAACTATTGGAATCAATAATTATAATACCTTATACAGTTTATACATTAATGTATGCAAATTTTATACAGTTTTTAAAGTGTGCCCATAATATAAAAATGTTAACATTTTATTTTAAGCAATCTTTTTTATTAAATTATTAACATCATCAACAATAGATATTCAAATGGAAAACTGGAAAAGCAATAAAATAGCTCATCAACTGCTAAAAGTATAAGATTTAATGACAATTATAAGCATAGGAGATTGCAGAATGATACTTATTGTCATTTAAAAATTAAGGAAAGTTAAAGTTAGTGGTTAATTTTTAAAATTCAACTACTGTTAGGGATGTATAAGATACCTAAAGAATTTCTATACTTTTTTAATTTTAAGTTTATTTTTTAATGTGACATAACTAATTTATCTGAGTAGAATGTGAACAATTGCCTAGTTGGAATTTTAGTAATCTCATTGTGAAGAAAATCAAGAAAGTTATTTTAATACATGCCCTACTTTCCAACTTCCAAACAGCAATTAGAATTTCTAGCAGATTGTACTTGTTTTAAGAACACAAATCAGCTTTTGGCTAAAGGCACTTCTCATGGAAAACAATCTAATGTGAAGTCCCTGGTACTAACAAAAAAATCAGAAGAACTTGTTGCTGACAGGGCCTGGGGGTCTGTGCCATGAAGGGCAAAACTCACACATTCATCTACTCTGGCCATCTGCCATTGTCCCTATGTCCTTTTATATCTTTCTTTCTGATTCCTACAGCTCATCAGCAACACAGCAGCTGTTGGACTGTCTTGCAGAAGATAACTTAAGCCTGGAGCCTGAAACTTCACAGAGAAGGAAATACTAATTTGTAAATATCATTACCCTTCAATCACTCTACGGCTGAGTCATAAAGAAAACCCAAAGTGATTTGTAAACACACTAGCATACAGAAGTATTCCCCATTTCACACCTTTTGTTCCATCTAAAGAAAGAGCAGGGACCAGATGCTTATGCAATTCTCACCTTAACCCCACACATTTCAAAAATTACAAAGGGCAAAGGTAGAAAGGAAAAAGGATTTGGGTAGGTATGATGCTTACCATATGTACCCGATTTCTAGTAATTTTCATTAAGCATTAAAATATTTTAAAAATTTCAACATTTTGGCCTCAAAAATGCCTGTTCCATATTGACTCCCATACCTTCAAACCATGTGTTTTCCATTCCATGCCTTCAATAGTTTGGAAAATAAAGTCCAAAAGGGTTTGGTAGAAAGCCTGTGACTTCAGAGCACACTGTAAATAGCTTCTTCTCATCAATCAGCACAATCATTTATATGTCCATGGCTAAAGTTAATTATTTTGCCCATAGTAGAAGCATAGTCAAGGCTGATTTTATTCTACTTAGCTCAGTGATACAATACATAAAGTTAATGATTATCTGTTTATTGTCATTCTAGATTCATCAAAATATAGGCTTGTTTCAGTTTAAGATCTATGTTTATTACAGGGGAAAATAATGAAAAAAAGTAGCAAGTAAGACATTTTATCACAAATAATGAAGATTATCTTAACCGAGCCTACATATGGTGACAAAAAAATACACTCTAAGAAATACCACTCCCCCATGCAAGGTAACTTTAAAATGCCCCAAATTCAAGCACTCTCAACTGTATCTTCAGCGATGTTACCAAGCACCAGACTTATCTGTCATTGTTCTTGTTTCTGTGATGAAAATTAACAATAGTTCATTTTCAGAGGTTCCGTATATCAGTGAAAACACATTACACAGAATGTGCAGTAGTTTATCTTTTTTCCTTTAGTATCTCATTTGATAACATTAGGTATCTTTCAGCTTTCTCCTATAGGCTGGAAATATAAGAAAAATATCACAGGGTGACTAGGTTTTGATGAGAGAGTATACAGTTTGGGTAAGGTTCTAAACACAGTATTCATTCTGAAATGGCATATATAATAGGGGTAATCTACATCTCCTGGGCAACCAGAAGAATAGCTAATGAGCACACTATGATTCTATTAGAAGATGTTCATCAGAAAGAATAACTACAAAAAAACAAGCTTTATGCTACATCATTGTTATAAACCGAATTATGAACCTCCAAATTTTTTTAAGTCCTACCATATATTAGATATCTCCAAATGATGATTTTTCAGCCTTCAAAATACAGAACATGACTGTATTTGAAATTCAGACTTTTAAGGGTATAATTAAAGTACAATGAGGTCATATGTATACATATTAATCCAGTAAAACAGGTGTCATTACAAAAAGAGTGGATTAGAATACAGACACAGAGGAAAGACCATACAAAGATCACAGAGCACAGCCATCTATACAAGGAGAGTGGTTTCCAAAGACACAATCCTGTTGACACTTTGATCTTACATATCTAGGCTCCAGAACTTGAGAAAATATGTGTCCGCTGTTTGAGTCACCCAGTCTTTGTTATGGCAGCTCTAGCAAACTAATACATTCATTTTCTTTCAACACATTACCAACAATAGAAAGCCACACTTAACACCTATTGACATAATACAAAATTAATGATTTTAAGCATAACAATTTATTTCAACAAGGTCAAAAAAATATCACTCAAAAGACATCATAGACTTCAAATAAAGAAATGAAGGCTGGGGTGGTGGCTCAGAAGTAGAGTGCTTACCTAGCATGCTTGAGGCACTGGGTTCTATCTTCAGCACCACATAAAGATAAAATAAAGGTATTCTGTCCACCTACAACTAAAAAGTAATTTTTAATAAATGAAAAAATAGAAAATAAGAAGGACTAAAAAAGATAAGGTGGAAAAAAATTGAATATAATGACGTAAGCCAGGAGAAATGAGAAAAGGGAGAAAATATGTGAAGAAACAAATAGCATGTAGTCACAATGGCAATTCTGAATTGTAATAAATGAAAGAAGATACAATATCTTGACATTCTCAGAAATGGATAACTGTACAAGAAAATTAAATTATAACTATAAATACTCTTATTCAGCTTTTTAAATATCATTAGAAGAAAAGATCTTTAAAAAACTTATTTGGAGTTTTCACAGAAAATAATTGGAATCAGTGAAAAAAATTGATGGATTACTATTTTAAAATATACAACATTATTATATACTTATCCTCTATAGTTCATTGAATTATAATTCAACTATGCACATGAACATAAACTGTAGTATATTCATATTATACTGTACACTCAATTCCAGGCCATTAAAACTGTTTTTATTTTTCTACTTTTTCTTCAATTAATTTTTACTATTTATATTCATTATAACTAAAGAAAAAGCTGACAAACTAGGTAGTTAAGCCTAAATGAGTATTTAATTGATCATTCCTTGAGGTCTAATGGTACCCAAAAATCAGTATGGAAGCCATGACAAAAAATTAAAAAAATTAAAAGAAGGGTTTGAACACAGGTTCTGGGTCAAAGTGAAACAGAATTCAAAAACGGATAACAACATATGGTCAAAATAGCTTTTCTTATTAATCACATTCTTTTCCTATGTATTCCTAAGCAAAATAAAAATAAAAGAAGTCAGCCAATCTTAGGAGAAAAATCATTGATATCATACATAGTCTGTATTGCAGACACCATTTCTAGATCATGGTGGTTTTTACTTCTAGAAAGTAATTTTAGCATTTATCTTCCCTACCTTGACTGTGATTTTAATACTAAGATTTTTGTTTTCATTTTGAACTTTTAATCTTCAATATATTTCCTTGCTAAATAGTATACTAACTTAGAATGTATATCTAGATATTTTCTGTATGAGTGAACAGTTGAATAGAATGAAATGCTTTGTGAAATATTCATTTGGAAATGTCAAGAAACTACTACAGCTGAGCCTATCGGAGCGAACGCCGAGCGCGGGGCGCCCGAGTTCTGGCTCCCGGAACCGCCCCGCGGAGGCTGCTTCATGAACCCTGCTCCTATCAGAGCATACAACAAGCACTAAGCAGCCGAACTCCGGCTCCCGGAACTGAGCCCGCGGGGACTGCTTCTTGGAGCTTACAGGAGTTCGGAGAGGCCGAGCTTACACCGAGTTCGGAGAGGCCGAGTTCCGGCTCCCGGAACTTCCCTGGGCCGGGGCTGGGAGCCCGCGGAAACTGCTTCTCGGTAGGGGTCCTGCCGAGGGCCGGACAGGACTCACCCGTTGCTTTGGTAGCCCGGCAAAGGGAA
>NW_025999968.1:24510370-24602785 GCF_001458135.2 Marmota marmota marmota | reverse complement strand
TATATATATATATATATATATATATATATATATATATTACTAGCAACTTTCTATTGTTGTGAAAAAATACCTAGATAAACAACTTAAAAGCAGGAAAGGTTTATTCTGGTGACAGTTTCAGAGGTATCAGTCCATAGTCCGCTTGTGTCGAAGCAATAAACAATAGCAGAAGCTCATGGTGGAGGATACTTATTCACCTCATGGTAGCTGGGAGCAAAAAAAAAGACAGGCACAGGCCAGTTCCCAATATCCTCTTCAAAGTTCAAATGTCCCAAACCATCAAATTTTCTTCTGCTAAGCCCTACTTCCTAAAGGTTCCAATAGTGGCACAGGCTGGCAAATAAATGGACCTTTTAGGGACATTCCTGATCCAAATTGTAGAACATGTACATGTAGATATGTATCAAATTTAAATATGTATGCCCCACATATTTTTATTTGGTGTTAAAAGACCTGCTCTGCTAATATAGGATAATAAAATTTAGTAAAATTTTACTACATTTTGACCTATATGCTTCCCTGGAAATAATCCAAATATAACACTGAGAAATCCCTTTATGAATTATCAAATAAAAGAAAATGGCTAATTTTCACAATTTATGATCCTACTAATGTTAATATATCATAAAGAAAAGTACAATAAAAATTTCAATTTTTAGATTGAAAAAGAAAGACACAAGTTAAATATTTCCCTTTCGATCAAAGTGCCATGAACTTGAAAGGATTTGCAAAGTGGAAACAGGTGTAGTCAACTGTTGGAGTATTTTAAAAATTGCTTGACACATTATAATAGTGTGATGCAAAACTGAAGCTTGACATTACTGTAAGCATTGAAAGATCATAAATCACTTCAGACAGCATGCTGTAGTCTTAGTCCTTTTACACTAGTAGTATTGTATAACTGTGATATTATATATTAGCAAAGCAAAAATAATACCGAACTTAAATAATAAGATAAAATGTATCTTATATGTTCAATGTGTTATATATAATTAGATATTGTTTGTTCAGCAATTAAAGATTATTTTCAGCTTAGGCATATTTAGATATTTTATTGAATGCTGAACATTTTTTATGAGGCTTTAAAGTGGACTTTGCACACATTCATATTTTATGATTGTTTCAGTAGATGCAAAATGAAAATTACAAACAAAATAAGGCCATTTAAAACAGAACTGTCACAATAATTTTTCTTTGTAAGTAAAAAAGAACTATTTCACACAAATCCTAATAATTTCACTTTTATACAATGACTTTTTCCCCCCTAAGGATCCTATTTTTTTTTTTCTCATGGAAACAATCTTCTAACAACTTTATTTCTCCCCATTTTTTTTTGTAGTGACACTATAAGACAATTCAGTTCAAGAGAAAAGTGCATAGGATGCTGGCTCCCCTTGCTCTCTGTAATGATGGTATCGCTACAAGTTCAAATTAGTAGTCATAGTGACTGCTTTCTCAAAATGGCTCAAAACCTTGTACTGGCTTTCAATATAAATAAGAATAAATTAAGCTTATTCATTTCCATCAAAATTAGACATTTTTACAAGCCAATATTTAATAACCCAAAAATATTTCATCATTAAAGAACTTCAATTAAGTAATTTGATTTAGCTTAACATAAAGGTTGTCTGAAAACTGCTTATGACATACACATTATACACATACTTTCAAATTCCCAAAAGAAAAGTACAGTTTTAGCATTTATTGTTTTTTTCAGTGTTTACCTGTTTGAGGTTTTTTCGCATCTGGGCCCAAGAGATTTGCTGCTAGATACTTGTTCAAATACCTCATTTTTTGTTAATTCTTAGTTCAACTTCAAACAGATAAGCATGTTATGCCAAGTATACAATTCAGTCATAGCTTTTTTTAATATTAATTAAACTATGCTTTCCTAATGCTCAATGATACTAATAGTATATATTATGACTTGACTTTTTTCTGTTTTCTTGAGAATCCCTTTATGATATGTTTTCAAGACCCAAATGCATTACATGAATTGAAAGCATCCAAACAGTCGCTAGCAGGAAAATATATAGCATGCAATCGCTTAAAAATGCAAAAAATAACAGCTGGAATTTATAACAACAAATGAAGGGAAAGATGAAGAATATATACAAATCATAAGCTTCAAGAAACACATAAATCTTTATGCAGTCTTATCATAACTCAGACAGAATGTTATCCTTTCAAAACCTGCCAGATCACGCCAGACATTATACCCAGTTTTCAAACTCAGGTGCTTTGAAGTTGTTGTCTTTGAAGTCCTCTTAGCATTGGAGGTTTTGGTCACTGCTCAGATCACAGCAATTCAGGCATTTGTTCTATTTTGTCCTATTGTTTCCCTATGTTGGTCTTTGCTGCTTCTCCCCTTTAATCAAAAGTACATCATCTTTCTATGATAAATAATCTGAAATTTGCAAGCATTTTTATATAAAATTTTGAACTTTATTAATGATAATGAACAGAACTTAGTAGATTGCAAAAAAAAATCAACCTTTTTTTCTTTCAAACTATTATCACTTTAAAAACCTATCTAGGGGCTGAGGTTGTAGTCAGGGGTAGAGCACTTGCCTAGCATGTGTGAGGCCCTGGGTTCAATCCTCAGCACCACATAAAGAAAAACAAATATAAAATAAAGATATTGTGTCCATCTACAACTACAACAAAAATAAATAAATAATCTCTATCTACTCGTTTTGTTGCCTGAAGATGAGATGTTGGACAGAATGTATATAGCTTTTATAGTGCGTTTATATTTATTCACGTATTCTCTCATTCATAAATTAGCTCAAGTGTTTACTAAGTGCCAAGCACTATTCTAGGCACTTAGATTAATCTGAAAATACAAGCAAGGATTCCTAAGTAGCTTTTACTCTGATTGGTATTAAAAGTGAGTAGTTCTATAAAAATAATCAAGAATATTTTTAAAAATCTCAGAAAATCAAGATTGTGTATGGGAAACAAAAGAGAAGGGTAGAGTGAGGGACAAAATCGGGTGGGGGTCAGGATTAGTATTATGGTGACCAGAGTAATCTTCATTCAAATGGTGAGATTTACACAAAATTGATTTAGCTAAATTGATATATGGAAGAAGGACATTTCAAAACAGAGAAAAAAATCTTTAAAAAGGAAACATCAAGGTAAACAGTGTGCAGAAGGTGGCTGAACATATAAAATGGTTAAAGAAGTAGAAATGGAGGACACAAAACAGGAAACTATGTTGGTCATTTTCCAGTGTTGGGATTTTAATACAACTGAAATGAAGATATAATATGACTTGTATTTTATAAGGATACTTGAGTATTCAGGCAAGAGAGGATGGCAATTCAGACAATAGAGGTAACAGAGAAGGATATGTTTGAAGATAGAAACAGTATCATTTTATATAGAGTTGACAGATTTGATAAAGGATGCGAAAGAAAGGAAGTAAGCATTGCTCCAAAAGTTTCAGCTTGAAGAACTAGAAGAACAAATGTAAAACAAGTTTGTGGTAGAAGGGAAGGAAGTGAGAGGTTGGCTTTGAGGCTGAATGTTTGATATTTAGGAAAGTTTTAAACCTGTTGCATTGTGGATTTCTATTGTACAACTAGATGGAAATGTGAAAGAAATCATTGAATATATGAGTCTTTAGTTTAGAAACACTGTTAGCATATAGTAGTGAAGTTATGAGATTGGATATGATAATCACTGGTCTATAACTGTACTTAGAAGCAAACAAGAATAGAGATTCAACATATCAAAATTTCTGGGACACTATGAAGGCAGTTCTAGGAGAAAAGTTCATAGCTTTGAGCTCACACACTAAAAGAATCAAAAGACCAAATAAATAATCTAACGTTGCACCTCAAAACCCTAGAAAAAGAAGAAAAAGTCAAATCTAAATCAATAGAAGATAAGAAATAATTAAAATTAGAGTTGAAATAAATGAAATTGAGATTAAAGAAAGAATTCAAAACTCAACAAAATAAAAAGTGAGTTCTTTGAAAGAATTAACAGAATTGATAAACCCTTAGCCAAGCTAACCAAAAGAAATAGGAAAAACTCAAATTGTTAAAATCCATGACAGTGGAACTATCACCACAGAACTACTGAAATACAGAGGATAATCAGAAACTATTTGGAACATTTATTCCCAAATAAGCTTAGAAAATTTTGAAGACATCGAAAAATTCCTAGAGACAAATGTTCTATCTAAATTGAACCAGTAGTGAACCATGAGGATAGAGAAAATTTAAACAAACCAATTTTATTAAGGAAATCGAAGCAGCCATCAAAAGCCTACCAATAAAAAAAGAGCTCCAAGGGCTGGGGATATAGCTCAGTTGGAAGAGTGCCTGCCTTGCATGAACAAGGCCCTAAGTTCAATTCCCCCAGCACCCCAAACAAACAAACAAAAAAAAGCCCACAAATAAAACATAACAAAAAAAGAGCCCAAGTCTGTAACTTTTAAAATAAGGTCTAGCCAGGTGTTGTGGCACAAACCGGTAATCCCAGTGGCTCGGGAAGCTGAGGCAGAAGGATCTCAAATTAAAAGCCATCCTCAGTGATTTAGCAAGGCCCTGCAAAATTCAGTGAAACCCTGTCTCTAAATAAAATACCAAAAGGCCTGGGGATGTGGCTCGGTGGTTGAGTGTCCCTGGATTCAATCTCTGATACCAAAAATAAATAGATGATAGATAGATAGATAGATAGATAGATAGATAGATAGATAGATAGTAAGGTCCAAAATCTAAATTCTGGATTATGCCAACATTCATGGTTCAATTTCTGGATTCAACTTGACCTGACTGCAGCCATCTTGAGTCCTAATCACCACAATTTCCCCAGAGTAAACTAAATCAGTTTTACCCATTTTCCCAGCAAACTATAAGCAGAGAAAATCATTAGAATGGTCTGTGGAGATTTACCACAGGACACTGGCACCAAGAATGTGCATAACTCTTTCAGGCATGAGATAAATTAGGTACAATTTGGCTAAGATGAAGTCACTTTTATCTTTACCAATTTTTATGCCTCTGCCTTCTTACCCACATTATGGGAATTCACTTGGTCTTACTCACACTAGGATTTTGTCAGTAATTCCCCCAATACTCTTTGGATCCTAACTTCCTTTCTTTCATTTTTCACATCACCTTCAGAAGCAGGTTTTCATATATTAGGACTATTTTGTTCTTAAACTGTCACAAAGAGTCAAATAGAGGAGAAGAAACCAGCAAAAGTGGCTGAGAGTGAACAATTAGTACATTAAGAATAAAGTCAGTCAAGTTCAGAGTTTGGAAATAAAATTATAGAAGACAAGAGTCTAAATTCCTTTATCTGAAAAAAATGATAATACTATTTTAAGTGAACTCTATTTGAAAAAAAAACATATTTAAATGGAAAGGGTAATATTTTGTTTTGAAAACTGGTGATCAAATTACAAACAAGCAAAACTTTGAAACAGAGTGGTCTGGTAGAAATTTTAAAATAATTTACAGCATTATTCTGCTGTCTTCTCAAATTTCAACGTTCCTAAAGATATTATCGTTCCATATATGTAACAATTTTTGAACTGGATTTCAACAGGCTACTGAATTGAAATTGATACTTTTTTAGCATCCTACAAATGCTTTTTTGGTCTTGAAAAGAAGATATTTTGGAGTAAAGAAAATTTTTAGCTCATTCTTAATTCCCTGAAACTTTAGAGGCTGTTCTAACATATGTTCAATAGCATATTTATGGCTGTGACTGACTTCAGAAGTTATTGTATTTAATCCTCTTGTTATTGCCTTTGGGAATAGTGCACAAGTGCATTCTTTGAATTTTTCCCTTTAATACTTATGTTAGAAGACCATAACAAAACTTTGGCACAATAAACAATATCTGCCAAATGCCAATCAATCATTTTCCAAAGGGGTCACTTAGGGTAAGTTATAGATGAAAACGCTTCCTAAAACCTTTTTAAATATTAGCACTGGAGCTTTATATTTTTTTAGTCAGAAGTATTCTTAGACCATTGTTTTTTGGGTACAAATTTATAGTTGCCAAAACATATTCTCTCTACCTGACCCAGCTTAAAACCAGGGTACCCAACAGAGTCTTGTCAAATCAAGTATTATATAACAAGATTTTACAATAATCTATATAGGTTTTACTTTAAATGATTTCACAAATTAATCCTAATCATTTAAAAATCTCCTTTAAAAGAATTCAAACCACACATTTTATAAAATCAATTATTTTTAGGAAAATAAATATTATTTCTTTAAAAAAAATCCATAAGCATAATTCAAAAAAGTAATAGTTACATTTTAATAAAAATTAATTTACTAAATATATAATGCAATTGAAACTGCTCAAATTACTTGGTATAAACATCTCAATCAATTACCAAACAATTATTTGATTAAAATGCAATTATAATACCCATTTTATGGGTAAACAATAATCTTGTCCAAATCAAAAATAATAGTTGTAAGTGAATAGTGCTTCTTGTAAAGTCACTGTGGTATGTGTAACCTTAGAAACTGAGTGTTAATCCTGAACTTGATGTTTAATATTTATGTCATCTTTAGATTTAGTCAATTGCTCAAGAGTCTAAATTCCTTTATCTGTAAAAAAAAATGATAATATTATTTTCAATTGAACTATATTTGAAAAAAAACCTATAATGTAAAAATCTAAAATATATATTTTTTAAATTACTGAAGTATTTAAGTCAATTTTTTTTTTCTGGCTGGTATTTCTAGTTGTGTTAGTATTCTCCAAAGGAACAGAACTAAAGGAGGTATGTAGAGCTTTATCTTAAGGAATTGGCTATTCAAATCTTGACAGCTGGTAACTCCAAAATCTGAAGGGCAGGCCAGCAGCATGAAAACCCAGGGGAGGATTGATGCATTGTTTAGTCCTAAGCAGCAGAATATCTTCCTTTTCAGGGCATCTCAGTCTTTTCTATTAAATTCTTCAACTGATTCAATAAAGTCTGGTCAGTTATTTTAGAATATAATCTACATTCTCTAAGTCTACAAATTTTAATATTAGCAACATTTTAAAAATACTTTCTGCTGCGCCCCTCCCCTGACTCAGGCAATGGCAAGGCCCTACTGAGGTGGATGGCGCAAGGCGTCCATCCTCTGGAGGAACACAGTATGTTTCTGGGAATGGGCTGGTTTGTTTTTGTATTCCTTTAATAAGTATAGTTGCAATTTCTCATATGACCATTAAGTATGAAGGAAAAAACATGACTTTCCCAATTAATGCAACTACTTCTAAAGAATAGATCTGTTTGCTGTAAATGCAATGATTCAGCTGTGGAGCGTAAATTGTTAATGTCTAATGAAAAACTCCCTGTATTCCTGTCAAGGAAGTTTTTGAGAAATTAAAATCTAGAGAAGAAAAATTAATGTTAAGAAGACAGATTAGTGCATAGTACTGGGCAACTTGTTCTTGTTCCTGTGCACAATGGTTTGTGCTCTTACTCTTGTTTGATTAAAATTAATAACAAGTCAACCACTTGAACCATGGCACCGGTTCCAGTCAGTAAGTCAAGAAAGAATAGTCAAGGTATAGGCCAATAGTTTGGGACATTTCTAACTATTATTAAAAGTTAACTAAGCAGAAACAGCTCAAAGCAAAACGCGACTGAAAGTACAAATGCTTGCTTATGCATAAGCCAAGATACATTCTTCTATTCTAATTGTAGCTACATAATATTTTGTTTCTTTGAATAATGATTCCTGTTTTGTAACCACAAAGTACTGTGAGCCTGCCAAAATGAAAAGTATATATGATCAACTTCACAAGTAAAGATTGGGATCAGCACCTTCACTTTGGTGTCTCTGTTGTTTCTCCACCCCACTTTCCCCGACACCTCACCATCCGTTTGTCTCCTGAGACCCCCTGTTGGAGCTGGACTCCGACAACTTTCATAACAATAGCTAGACTTATGTTTGACCAAACAACTGGGCACCGTAATCCAATTAAGTTAATATGTAAAATTAACCATTACAGTCTAACAACTACAGTTCTCATTTCTATAACTAATCACATGGTTGTTGCTGAGATTCATATACCTATCTCTTCCCACTATTCATTTTCCATTCCTTTTATTCCTCAGCAGGCACCTTAATTAATCTTGGCTCTTCACCTGGAAGGATGATCCAAACCTTCCTTCCAGAAGGGTTTAGGCCCTTATTTGTCCTACCTCAATCAAGTTGTGGTCTTCTGTTGATTTTAAACACTGGGAATGGTAACATTAAAAGATGTCTTAAAAGACCATGTGTATTCCAGATAAAATCTTTCTTATCTCCTTGGAGACTGAAGGTTGAACTTTCTCTTGGTAATCAGGATCAGTCAACCAACCAATATAATAAATACATTCCTTCTTGCTACAGAGGCATGAAAAGTATAAAATGGCTGAGTAGTAGTTTAACTTCAAGTTTAATAAAACAATTTCTGTTTCTCCTGGTGAAATTATTCCTAGCATTGGAGCTAAAATTTCTAGACCAGTAGAGCACAATGGTACGGACATAGGAAGCAAAAATTTTGAATGGGTCAGTAGGGTTAATAATGAGTGGTGCAGTTCTCAAATCTATGTATCAATTCCAGAATTATGAAATCTGGTGATGAGAGAAATATCTCTATATCTTGGATGCTGATTTAGAATAAGTTATAACCCCCTGGAAAACCTTGCCACAGGGAGATATTGCCTACTTCATGGCACCATACTTGAGTCTTCAAAAGGCTATACTACATTATCTTAAGCCATCTGCTTCAGCAATGTGAAACACATGATTAAAATACTAAATTTCATGGGCATGAATCTGCGGATACATTTCACTTGCTAACAAGTGAGTTCCTTGGTCAGAACATCATGACACAATTAGGCATTCTGAAAGCCCATAAATAGTACTTTTGTCAGAAAATCACTTGAAAGGAATTCAAATCTATACCCAGAGTGTTTATTCTAGTAATAATTAAATGCTAATCCTTTGCTGTGGGTTGGATATGAACTGTCCCCCAAAAGCTCTTGTGTTAATGTAGTAATATGCAGAAGTGTAATGATTAGATTGTGAGAGCCATAAACTAATCAGTGGTTAATCCATTTGATAGATTAATAATTTGAATGGACTAACTAGATTGTAACTATAGGCAGTTGGGATGTGGTTGGAGGAAATAAGTCACTTGAAATATTTGTTTGGGATTTATATTTCCTTAGCACATCACTTGTGCCCTCTCTTTCTTTCTCCCTCTCTCTGCTAATCAGCCTCTATGAGAGGAAAAGCTTTCCTTCTCCCAGCACCTCAACCATAATGTTTTGCCTCACCTTGGTCCCAGGGCAATGGAGTAGGCCATCCTGGATGGAACCTCTGAAACCATGAATCAAAATAAACTTTTCCTCCTTCGAGTTGTTCTTGTCAGATATTTTGGCTTGAACAAAAAGCTACCTAACACACTCTTTCATGGTGGAAACAGTAGTTATCTGTGGAAAACTACTTTCCTCAAAAGAAAAGCAGTTATCCACAGATGATGGAAAACTTTGTTCCAAAATCTGAATACATGCCACCATGTATTCAGCTGATCCCCCCAGGGATATCACCATATCAGTGCTGGTGTTTGCTGTTGGCAGGTTAGGCCCTCAGCAGAGGTGTTAACCAGGTTATTCTTGGTGAGTATAAGTCCATGTTGCTGAGCCCATGTATAACTGCCATTCTTGTCACTATGGAAAATTTGCTCATAAGCTCATTCCACAAAAACAGAAGTAGCCAGAAAAAAAAATGCTCACTACACAATAGGTCATTCTATCTACTTGATTATTAAAAGCTTTCCCTGCTGAGGTCACCATGCGGTGAGCATTCACATGGGACAAAAATATGTTGACATTTCTTTCTCCCACTCAAAAAGATATAGCCATGTACCTCTTTTCCAAAAACTCCTTGTCATCAATTTTCTAATCACATTCCTTCCAAGTCCCTAACCAGCTGTCCAAACCATTAGCTATAGTACATGATATACATAACCCTACATATGACCATTTCTCCTTACAAGCAAAACAACCAACCCAGTACATTACTATACCCAAATTCTTGCCTACTGAAATTTCCCTTCATTTCTCTTCTTCCATGATGTCCTATAAACAGACTTTAGTGCTGCTATTTCCCCCATTTGGGTGGTGCCTGAATACCATGTAGAACCACCTATAAACTAGGCTTTAGCATTCTCTTCCCATGTCAACTTATGATAGAAATCTACCTATGGAGCCACAAGTGCAGGCTAAGAGAGAGAAAGCAATATAACAGGAGTGAAAACAATGAGTATTTGTGCCATTGCTCCATGAAATTTACTTGTGCATTTGGGCATGCTTACACACAATCCTTTGTACATTACTCACATTTTGTGATGGAGGGCTACTGTGCACACTTAACTTTATGGCTTGGAGGCTTAGAAAATACCCAGTTTATGATGGGCAACTCAGGTCAAATGGTAACTTGATGGCCCCCCAGTTAAGTTATCTGCCTCCACTAAGGCACATTATTAAACCACTAACTGTTTCTCCAGAGAAAAATAGTTATCCACAGATGATAGAAAACTTTGTTCCAAAATCTGAATAGCCACACTGTGATTCACTTACAGGGCTCCAAACAAAATCTGAATCTGTCATTAATACTCCAAGCACCATAGACATGTGGGATCATATAGCTCAAGTGGCAGAGCAGCTACAAGGCAGATTGCACTTATTACAGAAACCTTCTCTTGTTCTAGAACTTACTCAAATCTAGCAACTTTTTGTTTACTCAGTAAATGGACTTGAGTAACACAATCAAATGAGATATATGTTGCCTCAAAAATTCAAGGAGGTAATATATAGACATTAAATCCCTTTCCTGGTTTTAGCTGGGGTCTGATGCAACACCTTATCCTTCACTTTATAAAGGATACCTAGATATATCCCACACCACTAGATCCTAGAAAATTTATTGAGGTACAAGTCCCTGATTTTTTTTTAATTTTTTTATTAGTTGCTCAAAACATTACAATGATCTTGACATATCATACATTTGATTCAAATGGGGTATGAATTCTTTTTTTCCACTAGTAGAGATTGCAGGATCACATTGGTTTTACAGCCATGTTTATACATACAGCCATATTAGTGTCTATTGTATTCTGCTACCCTTCCTATTCCTCTCTTCCCTCCCTTCCCCTCCCATCACTTCTCTCTACCCACTCTATGACACTTTTCTCTCTCTCTCTCTTTTTTTCTTCTTCACACCATCTTATATGTAATTTTGCATAACAATGAGGGTCTCCTTCCATCTTCCCTGCCGATTCCCCTTCTCTCTCCCATTCCCATGCATCTCTCATCCCTATTTAATGGTAATATTCTTCTCATGCTCTTCCTCCCTGCTCTGTTTTGAGTCATCCCCTTTATATCAAAGAAGACATTTGGCACTTGCTCCTTAGGGATTGGCTAGCTTTACTCAGCATAATCTGCTCTAATGCCACCCCTTTCCCTGCAAATGCCATGATTTTGTTATTTTTTAGTGCTGAGTAATATTCCATTGTGTATAAATTCCACATTTTTTTAATCCATTCATCTACTGAAGGGCATATGGGTTGTTTCCACAGTCTAGCTATTGTGAATTGTGCTGCTATGAACATTGATGTAGCTGTGTCCCTGTAATATGCTCTTTTAAGGTCTTTTGGGAATAGTCCGAGAAGGGGAATAGCTGGGTCAAATGGTGGTTCCATTCCCAGCTTTCCAAGGAATCTCCATACTGCTTTCCAAATTGGCTGCACCAATTTGCAGTCTCACCAGCAATGTACAAGTGTAGCCTTTTCCCCATATCCTCACCAGCACTTATTATTGTTTGGCTTCATAATGGCTGCCATTCTTACTAGAGTGAGATGGTATCTTAGGGTGGTTTTAATTTGCATTTCTCTGATTGCTAGAGATGGTGAGCATTTTTTTGTGTATTTGTTGGTTGATTGTATATCCTCCTCTGAGAAGTGTCTGTTCAGATCCTTGGCCCATTTGTTGATTGAAGTCCCTGAATTTTTATTGGGTTTATTTTTCACCCTCCTACATGCAAATGTGTCATCAGTAAGTTTAGAGTCTTTAATATTGCTTGCTCATTAAGTCCAAGAATAAAGTTATCATTTAATGGATCTGTACAATATCTTGTAAAAGAAAAGGAAATCAAGGGAAAACCAAAATATGACCTAATATTGGATGTCAGATATAACCTGAGGTAGGATAGTGAAGTTGGCCTTGCCAAATAAGATCAAAGTACTTCTTTTTTTTGAGAGAGAGAGAGAGAGAAGAGAGAGAAATTTTTTTTAATATTTATTTTTCAGTTTTCGGCAGACACAACATCTTTATTTTATGTGGTGCTGAGGATTGAACCCAGCGCCCGGCACATGCCAGGCGAGCCACATCCCCAGCCCCAAGGTCAAAGTACTTCTGATGGTGCTTAATAATAGAAATAGAGAAAGAAATCATCTGCCAAATCAATAATTTCACATTGAGTATGAAGGTATTTGTTAATTTATAAGAAACCATATCTTAAAATAGCAACAACTGGAATCACTACCTTATTAAGCATGTGAAAATCCATTGTCATTATCCAAGAACTATTTGGTTTCTCTAGAAACCAAATAGGCAAGTTAAATGCGGATAAAATGAGAATCACTAACTGCATCTCCCAAATCCTTGACAGTGGCACTAATTTCTGTTGTATTGCTTTTGACTAACTATTTCCCTAGGTAGAAGAAGTTCTAGTGACTTTTGGCTGGCTTTTTCCACCATAATATACCTTATTTCATAGGTTAAGGAACCAATGTGTGGCTCTTACCAGTTGTTAAGTACATACATCCAAATCATGCATTTCAGAACTACTGAAGTAACCACAGAATGGGTCTGAAGATCCAGTTGGCAAACTGTGAAACTAACAGGACCAAAAACATGACTTCCATAAGCCAGCACTCTGTCTTGGGGGCCCCATAACATATTTTATCCTTGCAATAGTGTCATTTCAGAGCTAATATCCAGGAAGCTCTGAAATTTTTAATTATTTTCTTTTCTTTAATACACAATCACCCTGATAAAAGTCCATACACCTCAAGGAAGACTGGGAGAGTGATTAATAGTATAAAGAAATGGCAATAGGGCTGGGGATGTGGCTCAAGCGGTAGCACGCTCGCCTGGCATGCGTGCGCCCAGGGTTCGATCCTCAGCACCACATACAAACAAAGATGTTGTGTCTGCCAAGAACTAAAATAAATAAATAAATATTAAAAAAAAAGAAATGGCAATGTAGCTGAGTACTTATGCAAGATTATCCAGCCTTTCCTCACTTGAAGGATTCTGGGTCTATAAACTGGCTCAATTTGGGGAAATTGATTGTTTTTATAATTCAAGTTTTACTTTTTTTTTTTTACTTGACTCTCCTGCTTACACATACCAAGTAAATAGTTAGCAGACTTCCAATATGACCCCACACTAGTCCATATATTATAGGTGATAATGTACTTTACTGAAAATCTATGTACATAAATGTTAATCACCTCTAAAAAATACATTCACACTTACATTGAGAAGAATGTTTGACCAAATCCCTGGGAACCATAACCTCATCAATTTGACACATAAAGTTAAACATCATTCTATCCAATGACTATTTTTTTCTTCTTTCTTTTCTTGTTTTTCACCAACAGAGGCTATGTTTTCTTAAGAACTGGCATAGGCCCAACTAAAACAACTAATCTCTCAAGATTTCTTCTAATTATGGCCAATGAGATTTCAGGAGAAATCTCTTGAGTAAAAATTCCAGGAAAGATCTTTAAAAGTGTACAGAATCATTTAACATGCAATTTTGTCATTTTCCTTTATGCTTATTCATGTCAAGAGTGTAGAAACTACGTGTATGAAGGGTGAGAGGGAGGAGGAAGAACTGTCTTCTCAAATACACAATGATGATGTTGAGAATGAATGCTTTGCATAAAGTATGGCAGACAGGCTGGGCATGGTAATGCATACCTGTAATCCCAGCAACCCAAGAGGCTGAGGCAGGAAGATTGAGAGTTTAAAGCCATCCTCAACAATAGCAAGGTTCTGAGCAACTCAGTGAGACCCTGTCTCTAAGTAAAATACAAAATATGGCTGGGGATGTGGCTCATGGTTGAGTGCCCCTGAGTTCAATCCCCAGTATCAAAAAAAAAAAAAGTGTATGGCATAGATGAAAAACAGAAGGAATGTGTGTCCCTGAGGTCATCATGGTATGACTATACCAGCATTAGACAGTCAATTTATGTTCTTCTTCAACATGATAAAAATTAAATAAATTTTTCATTAGCTTATGTAATAAGTCTCTTAATGTATAGTCTTAATGTACTAGGCACTTGATAATTTCATCAATATTTTTAAGAGTTTATTTTTAAATATATTTCATATAATTTTTTCTTTACTTGAAAGCAAGGCATAATTACCTTATAATCAGGATTTTCTTATATCTAGAAATACATTATAACTTAAATACATATCATTTTAATATTTTCTTCAAATGGTTGTGAAGATTAGTTATAAAAATGCAAAGTTTCCTTTTCAACAGAAATACCTTGTAAAAAGTTACTAACAATTTTAAATACCTAAAAAGAAAACAGAAATTAATTGGTATTTGATCTGAGTCCTTAGTGTACAATTGAACCAGGTCTGGGGTTAAGTTTCTGATACTCAGTGGTATTTCCACTACACTAATTTCATAATAATTAAATTCCTTTAGGATTGTATATTGCTTAGATAGGTGATAACCATATGCCTAGATCACAAGAATAGGAGGGAACACAAGGGAGAGAAACAGAGAGCCAATGCAATTAAAAATTAACAACATAGAATTTACTGTTTGATTCAATCTGAGATAGAAAAGACCCATTCCCGACACTTAAAAATGTCCTTAAATAACCATTTTTAAACCAAAAATCAATCTTTGAAATCATGGAGATTTTCTTTTGTGGAAGGAAAGAGAGTTTGTTTTATCTTGCTTGGTTTTGTAGTTTGGTTGTGTGTGTGTGTGTGTATGTGTGTGTGTGTGTTTGTCTCCTAAACTTGTGTGAAGTTTATGTTCCCTGTAGAAACCACATCTGTATAAAAGATCCTGCAGACTGTGTGACCTTGAGTAAGTAGTACATTAGGACATTGTTATTGTGGAGAGATGGAATGTTGTAGATCCAGAGCCAAAATAATCTTGGTCTGTCTTAGGCCTTTTAGATAAATAGCCACTCACTTCTAACCTTTGTATCTGTCCTATCATTCTCATGACTATTAGGTAAACTTCTCAGAAGTTTAAATGTTAAATAGCAGAGTGCTAGTGCCTCTCCCAATTCTAAAACAAAGAATGCTATAACATGTGATACCTATAGGAAAGATTTCCCTGCTTTGCCATAGCCCACCTACCTAATGCCTCCACCAATGTATTCGTTGAATGTATTGATTTATGACTTTGTTCCTTGGATATCAGAGTTCATGTAACCTCTTCATGAGGAACACATCATTCAGGGTAACTTGAATCTGTGTTCCTGGGCCCTGGCTTTTCATATTTGGCTCAAAATGAGTTTCTTATTCCTTTAAAGCAGAATGATTATTTTCTGTCAACACATGGAATGTAGGTCTGGAGCTATAGAAAAAAAAAACTGTGGACATTGGTTGCCAATGTTGTTCAAGAAATATCACTTTGTGTGAGGTATTCAAACAAATGCCACAGGAAGTGTGGTTTTTAGAATAATAGAAGTATATAGAATTCTGGAGAATGAGAAGTCATTTCATCAAGCTGCATCATTCCCAGGGATCCTAGATTCCAAATGTTAGAAAGAAGCCATAGATTCTATCTTACTGGCTCTTTTCTCATATTTTGCATGAGAATTTAACTCTCATGGAAAGCTATTAGTTTATTTAAACATGAGAATTAGATAAGAAAGTCAAATTGACAAAGAAGTTATCATTGAATCAAAGTGAGGCAAGAAGATAGATCTCCCATACACAGCCAGGATAAGGGCCTTAGAGAAGACAGGAGTGGAGGGGAACATCATGCCAACCTGAAAGGAGACATTAGGTCTAAAAGACATGCTATGACTCGCTACACTCTGCAAGCATTAACCACAATGCCTTCTTCTTGCCTACAGTACCTGTTTCTGTTCTTCATAGCTTCAACCATAGCAGCCTTTCCTTAGTTACCCTTGTCCTTACCCCTAGCAACAGCCAACCACAAGCAGACCCCTACCCAAAATGCTTCCTTTTTCTAATAGACGTGTCCAAAACCACCAGGTGAGATTCTTCCTCTTAATGATAACCATGAGCAATGGAAACTATGCACTTTGGTTGGCTTATTAAGCATGGAAGTTGAAGAGCTTGATTGGTTCATGATAGCATTCCTCACCCACCAATCACCTGCACTGGGCCATCAGATATGTTCTTAAAAACCCCTAGAAAACAGACACCCCTTGACATCCCTCTCTTGGGACCCCCTGCCCTTCAGGAGCTCTGCTTCTTTTCTGTTACTCTAACAAATCTTGTTACTTTGCTCTCACCATTTTGTCCCTGGATTTAATTCTTTGAATTCGTGAGACAAAGAATGTGACCACTTACTTCTGTGTTACAAATGGGTATATAAATAATTCTCCAGAATAAAGATGAAAAGCTAGAACAAACTTTTGTATCCACAAGAAGTTCTGGCTAAATCCAAATTGACTTAACAAAAGCATCTCTCTTCTTAAATTGAGTGAATATGTCAAATAAGGTGTCAATACCTCTTCTGCATTCTGGAGTTTTGAATAAGACAAACCAGAGAAGAAATGACATGAACTTAGAGTAAGCATTTCAAAATAAAAGATTATATAAATGTCTGCTTGAACCCTTGTTAGTGGTTTCTCATTTTACCCAGTGTAAAAGCCAAAATGTTTACAAGGCCAAACAGGGTCCCACGGGATTTACCTCTCTGCTTTCCACTATGTCATTTATATTACTCCTTGGATCAGTTAGTTACTGCTGCAAGACAACCCACCTTAGAACTGTCTTTAAACAACACTTCATTCATTCTCATGATTCTAATGTCTGCTATCACTGGTCAGTCACCCAGAGCCATCTGGTCCAGGATGGCCTCAGGTGCATGGCCAGTGAGGTCTTTCCTTCTCCTTCAGGCTAGTCTGGGCTTATTCGGAGACAGAGCAGGGTTTCAAGAGAAAGCAAAGAGACTTCTACTAGTCATTCTTTAATCATGCTTGTGACTATCCCATTGTCCAAAGCAATTCAAATAGCCCAACTCAGAGTCAGTGTCAAAGACCACTACCAAAGGGCATGGAGAAAGGAATGCTTAAATTAAGGCCTTTATTGCAAACAGTCATTAATATTTTTATATTTCTTTCTACTCTTGCTTATAAAGCCCTAACTGTACTGACTTCCTTGATATTCCTTGAACATAACAAGGCCCTTCCTGCATTAGGCTCTTACCTGCTCTTCTGCAAGAAATGCTCTTCCCTAAAAACTGTCATTGTCAGCTACATGACCTCTCTCAACTTTTTGTCCTAACCTCTCCTTTCTGAGAAAACCTTCCTGACCACCCCATCTAATAGGGTAATCTGCCACAATCTCTTTTCTGATTCGATTTTTCTTTTCCTATAACAGGTATACTTTTTAACATATTTCTATCAGATTTTTTGATTTCTTACATGTGAACTGTTTTGATTTGTGGTTTGTTTTGTTTCTTGTCTATTTCTCCCCTTGGTAAAATATAAGATGTGAATTTTGTTTATTTTGTTTAATGATGTACTTCAAGCCATTAATAGAATATCTGAAACACAGTAAGCTTCAATATATATTTGTTAAATATATTACTAAAATAGATGTCTGCTTCTACAATGTAAATGTAAGAAATATGCATCTGTTTGTACAGAACAAAGTGCCCAACAATTGGAAAATGAATTCAAAATAGACAGTCATAAAAATAAGAGCTTTGCTTAGAAACTTCAAAAACTCTCAGACATGTAGCCTTAGAATTGGAGAGAATTAGCAAATGCAAGTCCAAAGGTGGGAGCCAAAAAAAATCATTTTCTCTATTCTCCTGATTCCACTAATGAAGGCAATTAAGCTCAAGCAAGTAAAGTGCACTGAAGAATATTGAAAAGTCAGCTAGTGGCAAAACTAGGATTAGAACCAAAATTTTCTAATTATCAACACTATATTCTTTTCACTTTCTCAAATCGACAAAATCACTATTCAGACAGAATTCGTAACAATCAAAAGTATGGAAGAAGAAATTTCTAAAGTTATTAAGTAATTAAAAACAAAGGGCTTTGAAAATTAAGCTTAGAGTTTCTAATCTCACCAAAATGAAATCCAATAAACTGGTATATTTGTTTCCCAAAAAGAACATAAATGACTGCAGTTCAGCTTTTCAGAATGTAAAACTCTAAGAGAGGAGAGAGATGCCTTGCTGAATCTAAATTTGCAATCTTATTGAGCTAAAGTATTGGACTTCACCACTCCATAGGAAATTCATTTTAAGAATTAAAATGAGCATAATAAAAACTACATGGGGAAAGGGAAAAATTGTATCAACTAATGATGTGAAGGAAGGAGACGTTGTTCCTATAAGGAGATGTCTCCTCATCTACTTTGCTATTGAATGGTTTCAAAGATTTTTTTTCCCCTATTTAAACAACCAGGGAACTAATTTAACTCAGAGAAAAGGATCTAATAATTGTGGTCATGCTTCCACAGATTGATTTTTACCAGTAGAGCATAATTCTCCCACAGAGTCTTATAGAATAAAAATCTGGGTCAGTGTTTTATATTACTAGCCTCTACTAACAAGAAAGTAATGTGATACTCCCTCACTGCTGAAATCGAAGACCAGGAAGTTAATAAATCTGTGGCAAAGTTTATAATTTTCTTTCCCAGGCTTGCTTTTTTCAATGTATTTATTTTTATTTTTATTTTTATTTTTATTTTTATTTTTTGTGTTGTGACTTCTTTCCCCCACTTTAATATTACAGCTATTTAAGATATATTTCTGTCTGATGAAGGTAAATGAATCTTCCTGGATGAAAATTTTTTATATTTATAGTCATTAAGATCCATTTATTCAATTCGCACTTCACTGGTAATGAATTAGTTATTAGATTTTCTGTATTGAATGGTGGAAAAAAAGTTCATAAAACTAATCATTTATAGGTCAATGTTTATATAGTCTTAAAAAATAGAATCTGGACAGTTAATTTAATTTCCTGCTTTACATCAATTAAAGAAGTGTTCTTATACTCAGCAACCACTATACCTCTATTTGTTTAGTTAAATTTAAAATTTCAGCACTATATGCAAATTATCTCACACTCAGAGTTAATTACATTATCATTAATCTGATTTGCTAAAGCTTGAATTGATGTGTTATAATAGGAAGACATGAAGAATTCTTCAAACTTTATTATAAGACTATTTCCATTCTCAAACAAAACATTGCCCCATTTACTCATAATTTGGTTAGCAAACTGAAATGGCAGAATTCTTTCTTCTCATTATTACATAAGCATGTAAAACAGTCTCTTTGGTAATAAAGAAATATTTTTTTTACAATTATTTTCTAAATTTTAGAAACTAGAAAGACCTTCGTTTTTCCCAGTGTATGCATTTTTATTTGAAGAACTCTACTTCCTTTTCACATACTCCAAACCTTATTTAAATGCAAATAGCATCCTGAAATACGTTCCATCAACATACAATTCTTAATTGGAGACATCCAGTTTAATAATAATAATAATAATAAAAGAATCTGATACTCAATGTAGTAAGTGGATATTTTACTAAGTTCATGTACTTCTTAAAGTAGTTCATGTAACTACTTTAATTCACATATACCTTCTACCTTATATAATGTGATTAAAAATAATGTATTATAAAAAAAGGAAAACAGATGCAATGACTCACTAAATCACCAAAAATCTGAGCATAATTTTATTTTCAGTCTTTTGGCAGGTTTTTATTTGACACCTAGAATCTCAATGAGTTATCAATAACACTTCAGTAAGGGGGTAGATATAAAAATAAATTGCAGAAGATTTCAGTGACATCCCAAGAAAGAAAATTGTCTCTAGCATGTCTAGATCCTAAGTCATGCATACAGAGATTCTAGAATTTTGCTAAAACTTCAAAATATTGTCCCCTTCATCACCATATTTTCTCCTGGGCCAGGCCATGAAAAGATACATGTTACATATTAAAAAAAAAATCTTCCTAAATTTGCATATCAGTTTCTTAAATTATTCTTTGTTGTTTAAAAGTTTTAAAAAACCCTCCTTTTCTCTCTAATAGAGTAAACTGTTTAAAAAGGTAAATATAAGAATAAAATATATAAGCATAACAATATCAGCCTTCACCTTGGCCTCCAAAATTTAAAGAAGCTTTAGCAAAAGGAGAAAGTATTATAAAATCCAGTATGTGTTTTCTCTATCTCTGTTTCCATGGTCTGGAACTGAAAATGCTGAGATGAACTGCCGCAGTCTGGCTGGGCAAAATAACCGGGGGGTGATAAGCAACTTGTGAAGGTTGAAACAGCAGGAACCACTTCTCTGCCAGACAGCAGAGGTATATATACTTAACTAATTACACACAGCTTAACTTAATTAACGTCATCTAGATACAGCAGTCAACCAATAAGGAATCATCATCTTAATGGCTTGCTGGCATTGCTTCACAAACCACTCCTTCTGGCAAAGTGTCAGGCACCATCTTGACTTGATTTCAGCCCTCAACATCTCCTCCCTTTTGTTTAATTAAACAACAAGTATGTGGCTTAGGGACTGTGCCTGTCTTAGGTTGTCCAATACTACATATGGTCCTTAACCGTCATTGGATGGTCTGACCTCAAGTCGTCAGCCTCCTGTCTTAGGTTCGTACCATTGTAATTGGATCTTACCAGTCTTTGACTACCGGCCCAGCATTATTTAGCCATACTTGTGGACAACAACCATAGTGGTTTTTACACAAACACCATAAATAACCTGCTACAAGCAGAAAGGGGAGGACACAAAATGCCACGACACCAAGCCAATTGAGGGCTCCTTTTGGAAAAAATGTACTACCGATGACACCATCAGCAAAGATACCCCGGCACTACCACAATTCTCTGCACCAACATAGTTCACAATGCATACAAGTGATACATAGCCCAGGCAAGTTCTGCAAGCAGTTCAAAGCAGAGGAATCTATTAATATGTCCATTTCCTCCCAAAGTAAATCCTTGATTGAGCATCACTTGTTGAGTTACATTATTCATTGATCCATCAGTTTATACAGTTTGTTGTGATAGCTATCACAGAAGCTGTAGTAGCAGCAGCAGAAACAGCAACAGCTGTGATGATGGTAACTGTAATTCCGAAGTCTCCTTTGGTTTTCAGTAACACTGGAAATCCCTCAACCCTCGTCCTCACCAGCATTGGGATGAAGGCAGAAACTCTGGCAATGATGGCTAAAGAAAATCATGTAGCATTCCAGCAGGCACTAAGAAAACAACATTCTGAACAATTTAGTACATTATCTCAAGGTTTTTTACATTTGAAATAGGCCTCAATGGTGCTCATTATTCATTAGCCTCCAGGTGTGGGAGAACCACTGTAGCTAAATTGGAGTTCTGGATATCAGCTGTTATGGATTTAAGATATTGCTAACACTGCATTTATCCACAGGAATAGCGAGGAGTCCCATGGCAGCACCTACAGCAAATAGGGAAAAACTAATGACTCATTAGTTATTGGCATTGGAAATGCCCAAACTTCAGGGACGTCGGCGCGTCTTCTGGTCTTCTGCCACCGGCTGTAGCATCCCCAGGCAGCCCTAGACTGCCCGGGGGAGTGTCCCAGACTCAAATTACCACCGGGCACAGGGATCAAGAGCCTGTGAGACTGTGCCTCCAAGTCAGGTCTGGGTTTGGGCTCTCTGCAGTGGCGTCCCATTCCCCGGGCAGGGGGCGGGGAAAGGCCGGTGGCTTCGGCCAAGTCCCTGCTGCACTGTGACCGGCTCGCGCACGCAGCAGCTGCCGCACTGCTTCACGCACCCTCCAGTAACGAAAAGTATTTAGTAGCAGCCTTTTGTTGCACCTCCTTCCCTGATAGTCCTTCCTCCTCTGAACTTTCTTTGTCTTTCTGAGTAGAGTTCCTGGGCTTTTATCAATGTATGCCCTAACTGTTCTTGGCTTCACTGGGGTGCCTCCTTCCTTTAGCAATTTACTTAACACCCTTTTGGCTTGATTTCCACCAACTTCTGATCTCATATTTCCATAACAAAGACAATACAACACACCAAGACAAAACAAGACAAAAACACACTGTATCAATCTTCTCCATTTTCTCGAAATGGCCATCCTTCCTCTCACCATATCTGCTTCTAGGGAGGAGCAGCTTTGCTCCCGTCCTATCTATTTCTAGGGATGGGCAGCTTTCCTTGTCACCCCCGAGCATCCCTGGGCTCCCCGGATGGGCCACCATCTGCCACAGTCTGGCTGGGCAAAATAACCAGGGGGTGACAAGCAACTTGTAAAGGTTGAAACAGCGGGAGCTGCTTCTCTGCCAGACAGCAGAGGTATATATGCTTAACTAATTACACACAGCTTAGCTTAATTAACATCATCTAGATACACCAGTCAACCAATAAGGAATCCTCATCATCTTAATGGCTCGCTGGCGTTGCTTCACAAACTACTCCTTCTGGCAAAGTGCCAGGCGCCATCTTGACTTGATTTCAGCCCTCAACAATGAACCACTGTATACTAAAAAACATGGAACATATTTCCATTCCAAAGGATAGTAACCAAAGGTATCCCTTTTTATAATAAAATCTACAAACCTGGGTCATCTGGTCAAACTTGCCTTGAAGCATTTCACAGAATGCAATTTATTCTTTAAATAAAATAACAGCCTCACAAGAGAATAACACTTAAAAAAAAAAAGATAAAACTGCTGCCCTATAAGACCTCAATATTTCTAGCTGCCAAATAAGAGAAAGAATTCAAAGAAAATGAAAACATTAACTAGAGTGAAAAATAATCTGTAAGGTAAGTACTTCTCTACCAATGAGTATGAAGAAAACAGAGAGAGAAATAAAATTAACTCCACAGACTATTTCTATGAGGAACCTACAAACAATATGGGCAGCAGCAATCTTCAGGACAATCAGCCACTAATAGGAGGAGGACCCAGTGCACAGTCTTTAGGACCATAAGGGTATGAGCAAATATTTTAGAATTCGCACAGTTTCTTAAAGAAGTCTTATAACTTCTAATACTGGAAAAAATAATCACTAAGTAATGGAATATTTTTTATCTCTTTCATCTTGGTCCTCTCAATGATGGTGACCTAAGGCCTTTTATGAAAAAATAATGATTAGAAAATCTCACATCTTAACATTGGCACTGTTAACTTATTGTTAATAATAATAATAAAATATTTAATATTCACTAAAAGTGCCCTATGGGTTGGGTGCATGCTGTTCTAAATAATATTTTAGCTCATGTAAATCCTCACAAAATAAGTTATTTTATAGATGATGTAATAAAATTACAAGGAGTTTAAGTGAGTTATCTAAATTACACAGCTAATAATATTAAAGCCAATTTATTTAAACCTACCTTGTCTGACTTCCACCAGAAAATTCATATACCACAGGATACTTGGTGAAATCAAAGGAGATTGGATAGCACCAGAAGCTTAAAACAGACTAACTTTGTATAGTCTCTTTCATTTATTTCATTTCTTTTGTGATCTCTTACATTATTTTAACTTCTATTATATTTTAAACTCAGAAAATATTCCATTATGCAAAGATTGAATAAACACTCATTTTAATTGAGGCCTTAAAGATATTACTAGAAAATCCAATATCTTTTTTTTTTTTTTTTGTCCCGATCATTTTTTTTTCCTGTATTTTGGATAGTCCCTCTGGGCTCGGAGCTACCTTGAAAACAGCTGCAATTATTTGCCCATAATCCTGGGACCCTAACTGATTCTTGCCAACCTGAAAGTTATGCCCTTCCCCATGTCCCCTTGTGGTGTGCTCACCAATTAAGGGAAATAGCTTCATACTATAGAAGTCACTCAACTGACTAGATTGCTCCTAGCCCTATCATATCAGCCTAATTCCAAGACTTCTTAACATGGAAGTAGAACAACAACAACAACAAAATTGCAATATATAAAACACTATATCTCACCAACTGGGTGCCCTATGCCTGCCTACAATTGGAAGATGGGTAGCTACTAAAGTTCAACTTATTTCTTTCCCCCATCAGTTTGGTACTGAGAAATCACATGCACTTACGCAATTATAAAGATTTTGATAAATCCTTTTCCCATTTTGTAATTCTTTTTTTTTTCAACTTTGACAACTACAATAAATGTATTACAAAGTGAACACTAAAAGGAGGAAAAGAGCTTCGTATTAGTGTGGAAGTGTGTGTATTGTGCATGTGTCTCCTCAGGGTAGTAGGTGGGTACAGTGAGAGAAAGACAGTAGAATAAAGCTCTTTAGAAGAACATGTATTTAGTTAAGAAGGAAATGAAAAGTAATACTAAATCTAACACTCAAGTAGATAAAGCTTAGACCATCTTCACAGGAAATAAATGAATACTGCTAATAGCTGGATCAAATTTATAAGGCACTAAACGGATATTATAGGAGGAAGGGAGATAATTAATCTTCAGCTAGAACAATGAAAGATCAGCTGTGGTATTATCAAAGTGCCACATTCCAAGACTCTGGAGGTGCTTTGCTTCCAATGTATTAATCAAGGACTCTCCAGAATTAGGACGTTTAATTATTTGCAAGGATTCTTTGTATTTTTAATCTCTGCATGAAGTCACTGATTATTCTACATAAGAAGTTTTTCTTCTTATTCACTGCAGTAAAATTATAAAAAGTATAATTAATCATTTCAGACCATAGAAATAGATATTGGATTTCTAAATTATTTACAAAATATGTAGTTTTCAGGTTATTTGATAGGATAGATGGTTGGATTTAATTTTGTTTTTAAAAAGCTACGTTTTTTGGCAATTCAGTATTTGGTCTGTTTTCAAAATTTAGAGCAAATAGCTTTATTCTGCTTTCAGCTGATTTAAGTGTAAAAGTTAAAACAGGAAAAAAATGTCCAAAGACTAATTCCACTTTGTGGACTATCTTGAACATATATATATGGGTATATTGAAAAGTTTTGGATGATCTATACAATCTTTACAATTGTATAAAATGGAATGAGAAAGTGGAAGGTCACAAAATCAATTCAAGTCCATCTTACTTTGCAGTATTTAACAAGTTTATTCTTAGATGTTTTGTGAATAAGCCTTTGCCATCACCAAACTGACATCATTAAAATGAAATTGGTTGGCCATTTTCCAATGAATAAGTTTTAAAACAGGGTTGTCATTATTGATTTATTTCCTGCTCTTCTTATATATACAACTTTCCAGTTTCAAAAATCTATCTCCCACATATCTAACACATTCCACTCCCATTACCTTGACTGTGTCCTCTAGTATATTTCAGAAGCATAACCATATTCACCTTTTAACTGTCTCTCTAAACAAATCTCTTCTATCCTGACATATTTGTTTAATAATAGTCAAAGGTACTTACCATATGTAGATTGATCATGGTACACTTTTTTCCACAAATCTGGTCTACAAAGTCTTCTCTTGACCCTAGAGATTAAACATAAACTCCTTAGCACAGCAACTAAGACTTGCCAGCGGCTGGCCCCACTTACCCACCTCATTGCATATTCTGTGCCAATCCTCTCAATTGTGCTTTATTTCTTCCTTGATGGTTCTATTGTTATTCATATTTTTATTGACTAAAAATAAATGGATTAGTCCAGTGGTAAGAATAGGGGGGAAAAAGTCATTAATTTTAAGAAATGGTTTTTAGAAGACAATTCTTCTATGAGTCTTACATTGAGACACATTTTGCAAAGGCACTTACTGAACCTAATTTTCAAGAATGTTTGCATAGAGAACAGCCTGAAAGGAGTGTCTTTCTTCAAAAAAGAAGTCCATTTTTTTTTCTTATTTAGCATATAAAAAATAAAACTTTCCTCCAAAACAAAAATTGGTCATGTTTGTTTGCAGACCATTAGAAATGATTCAGTTTCCCTAGGCACAAAGTTCTTCATGAATGACATAATAAACCCCATGGACTTTGTAGAGAAGGAAAAAAGATGCTCCATGTGAATGAGAACCTCATAGTTCCTGCTAAGTGTTCTGTACTGTCCTCCCTATTTGTGTATGTTTAAAGGTTGAGTGACTATTGAGAACTGAATCAAGTTTCCCCAATAGTGAGGTGGTTGTTGGTCACTCCCCTGCAGGTAGCAGGATGTAAATAATGTTTTCAGGACTTCAGAGCAGCAAATATCTCAACCCCAGCTGAAAAGTAATGTATCTGTAGCTGTGAGTCAAGGAGTCCTGGGGCAGAGAGGTGGGGGGATAAAATAGATGTGTCAGTAATGATGAACTTCCCACCCAATACAAACATGGAGTCAGCCAAAGTATTAAAGCTTTTTCAGTTAAGACATATGCTCAACTGAAATCAGTTTTGGCCCCACTGGAAATCAAAACTAAATGTGCCATGCCTATTAGCATGAATCCATCTCCCCTCCCCCTTTACCATAACCATGGTTGCTTTATGGAGAATGATCATTAGGAGAAGGATGGTGTTTCCCCACACTCAAAACATACCCAAATCTGTATGCATCTGTCAAAGCAAACTAAAAATTTCAAGGACAGGAGAGACTCAAATTTTTTTGGTTCTATAGGAGATCAGAATTCAACTCACCATCCAATCATTCCTTCAGGTAAAGAAAATTACCAAATTCAACTGCTGCTGTGTGGACAGGTTTACCAAGAGGAAAACAAACTAATGAGATTTTATAGGTGCAGCCTTTGTTATTGATGGTCTGTGTCAGAATGTATGGTAAGATTGATGTGTTCTACATTATACTTCTCCGTCCAGTAATTGTTAATAAGGTCTTCTCCTGTTCAATGAAAAATCACAAGTAGAGAAGTGAAAGTGGGGTAAACTCCCCTGAAACTTCATGCCAGTGAATGGATCAGGAGTTAGTGTCTTTGCCTCCATCTGCTAATGTCCAAAAGTTTTCAACATACAGATGATATCTTTTTGGCTGGCACATTAGAATCCACAGTCTCAATGACCCTCAACGCAGTATTATCATGCTTCTTCAATAGGAGTAGTTGACAAATCCTGACAAAAGTATGCAGGTGTTTTCACACCAAGAACTTTCCTGAGGCTATTTATGTGGACTCACAAAGCTCAATGCCTTCAGAAAACAAAGAAACACTGTTCTATTTCTGAATTGGCCCATGACCAAAAAGAAAGCCCAACACATTATTAAAACTTTGCATATTATCTTTTTTTTTTTTTAAGAGAGAGAATTTTTTAATATTTATTTTTTAGTTTTCGGCAGACCCAACATCTTTGTTTGTATGTGATGCTGAGGATCGAACCCAGGTCGCACGCATGCCAGGCGAGCGCGCTACCGCTTGAGCCACATCCCCAGCCCGCATATTATCTTATTTAAGCTTTCTGCTTAATTTTTTATACCAGTTGGTCCACAAGTCAGTATTTTTTGGGTGGAGCTTAGACCAAAGAGTTGTATTAGAATCTGTCCAGTTAGCTATGGAATAATTTCTACCTTTGTAGCTTCAAAATACTATTGTCCTTTTTAAGCTGTGATTCTTGAAAATACTTATTTTGTGGATTAAAGCAGCCTCCACCCAGAGGAGCATCTTATGATTCTGAACTCATTGCCTCTTTGATATAGCCATGAAATATCTTCCCTTCAAAATGCAACTCTCAGGTTGCCATTGAACTATTGCACACACATACAAAAAAATCAATGCATAAATTAGAAAAATTAATGCCTTAACCCAGGGATGCTTTATGCTTCTCTGGCCTGATATTCCCATTTTGAAGCAGGTCAACTTGTACTCAATAATTAGGAAGGTTGCCATGGGACCAATAAGTACCTGTCAAGTAAAAATGACATATTCAGGAAATATACCTAATTTCAGTGATATTTTAGCTTCACATTAAAAAGTGGAAATTTCTTCCATTGGAAGAAATTTATCCTTCACTCTACTTCTTGAAACAAAGATACTGATTCACTAAGCCTCTTATTCACAGAAGATTCTGTGCTTAGTCCTTATTCATTAATGGCTCTTATTCAGCGAAGCTGACTCCAATGATTTCTACTGGGCTGCTGAGGCTATTCAACCTCAGTACCAGCTAACAAAATTTTAAAATGTATACGATTACATAACAATTACAAAACTCAAGACCATTCTCATAGCTCTGGCCAATCCATCCTTTGATGAAACCTGATATTCCTATTTCTACTGATTCCATTATTGTCTGTGAGTTATTTGAAGACCTACAGACTATATGTTAAAGACACTCCTCTTTACAACTACAAATCAGGAGAAAAAAAAAAGGACTACCTATAAAACTGCCAGGGTCATTCACACAGATGCCCATGACATACTCCAACATGAATGACAGAAATCAGATTGCTAATAATCAGACTGCTAATCAGGATGTACTACTGGATTGTCACAATTTCTGCCTGGATCCATGATCCTTCAACATCATAAATACATACACCATGATGGATTTAACACATACCAAAGTATTTTAGTCTACCTGCAACACTTCTAACTCCCACTAAAAATGGAATCTCTTACATTGAGGAAGGTCATATTGCACAGATGTTGTCCCTACCCACTTCTGCAGTTTGACTACATTCTACATTCAATTCCCCCTGAGAATTACCAGTGTTTCTTCTCCATAGTTGACACATTTTTAGGTTACAGAGGGGCTATGAAGGTCTACTCTGGACTTCGATATTACTGAGTCATTGCCATATGAAGGGACAGACAAACTGCCCTTACCTTACCACCAATGGCAATTTCAGTTGTACCAAGACAACATTCACTTTCAATAATTTACTAGAACTCACAGAATTCACTGAAATCTTCTACACTCACCATTACAGTTTAGTACATGGAAATAATACATATTCAAAAATCCAAGAAAGCTCCAGTCCTAGAGCTTACCTCTGCTTGTCTTTTCACCATAGATATACAGTGTGTTTTCCTAGGACTGATGTTATAAGGTGCATGGTGTGTTGCTGACTAGGGAAGCTCACTGAGCCTTGATGTTAAGTCTTTACTGGAACTTGACCATATAAATATGGTTAGTCACCCATTAGCTGACCTTAGTCTCCAGTCCTTCAGGAGACTGACTGATACTGTATGACCCAAAGCTCCCACACTAAATAACATGGTGGCATAAAGCCCCCAGGTAAACAAATACAGTTTTATTAGGTATGACATTCCAAGGACTTGGAAAGCAAAGGCAAAGGCCTTGATACTACTTTATTTCTCCAAAGCCTGCTTTCATTGTCATTCCCTTTTGGTAGCTACCCAGCCAAAATGGGACCTAGGAGATTCAAACTTGAGTCAAGTTTTGATTCAAGTTGCCTGAATCTCTTACTAATTTGACATATTCTAAATCATACAAATAATGAGCCTTTGGTAGTATACTATTTTTGAGACTTTCTATAAAAGCCCGTATAGGCAAAACTGGGGAACGTGTATGTATCTGAGAGATGTTAAAGATGCCCTTGTCTTTCTTGCTCCTGAACCTTTTAAACAAGTGCTGGGTTTGAGTAGGGTATGATTGGAAAATGATAAGGCTACAGATATTTGAATGGACATATTGACTTCCTAGAGATGCAATGAGAATCCCAACCCTGGCACCTAAGAATAGAACACAGTAGATCCCAGGCAAAAATTGGTAAGGGAAGAAAATTAATGATCCTTTTCTTTTAGAACTCTTGTGGAACAGTGTTTAAAAAATCAACATCTCAACCCATAAAGGATTGACCTTTTTTGAGAATTTGGCATTCTTCCAAAATTAGTCAATCTGGACTTACTGCTCAGGATTGATAAGAATGAGAAAATATCCTTGACTTCTTTATAGGACAGGATTGTGTTAATCATCTTTTTAACACTGGTTCCAAAATACCTGACAAGAACAACTTAGAGAACAACTTATTTTGGCTTATAGTTTCAGAGGTTGTAGTCTATGATAAGCTGGCTCTATTGCTTTGGGCATGAGGTAAGGCAGAGCATCATGGTAAATAGACATGGTGGAGGAAAGCTATTCAATTTATGACAGCCAGTAAGCAGAGAGAGAGAGACAGAGAACCAAGAACAAGATGTAGTTCCCAAGACCATGCCCTCTAGATTTAATCACTTCCCAAAGCCCTACCTCTGAATATTGTTGTACTGGGGACCATATTTTCAACAGGTAAATCTTTGGGGGACACTTCATTTCCAAACCATAACAAAATTGGGGGTTGGGCAATCACTAGTATATTTTTCTTTATCTGCCTTAATAATTCAAGCTGAGTAGAAATGTCAGGGGCAGAAACTTAAAAAGAAACCATTCCACTTTCTAAGGGATATCCTAATGTCTCATGAAGGCAGAGTTGAGATAAACAGTGCATGTTGGCCCTTCTGCTTGGAAGTTATTACTAAAGTATGATTGTAACTAACTCTTAGTCTATTGTTTGTCAAATGAGATATACAAAATGTATATATATATCATTCATACAATGGCAAAAATACTAGAAATGGAAATACTGTAAGCAGGATGGAGTCCCATAGTGGTTAAACTGAACTTCATGAGTGCTACAGATTTTTGTACTATAAACAAACATGTGATCATTTAAATTTTTCTATTTTTATGCCTGTTTCAAGGTTAAAAATGTGCATGAATAAAATGTGAGTAAAGACTGTTATGCTTTAGAATTATCCATAAAATTACTTATAAAACTTTTGTAATCAAGATCTTTTCCACAAGCCAGTTTCAAATATACTTCATCCTTTAGGACTGAATAGTGGAAATATACACGCTACTATATTTGAGTGCAAAGACCCAAAGGGGACATAGAACTTGAGAACAGCTGTTTGGGGGCCTGATTTCTAATAAATATTAAATCTAATTTTTTTTTCCATTAGAAACAATACATAAGAATGTAATATTAGTAGAGATATTTATTTAAAAAATATCTTATAATTAATATATTTTGGTTCACTTAAAGCTCACAGTCAAAACAAGAGAGTAAGGATTCAAACTTTCAGTGTCTATTCTTAATATTAAATAATAATGAACAATATTTCTCAAATATTATTTACAGACTATTTTATATCATAAAAAGTGTTTTAATGTACATTCTTATGAAAATGCTTGTACTAATTATGTTAATTAAACTCTGACATTGTAAGAAAATTTTATTTTGATATATCTACTGAATATATATTATATATTATATGTACATGAATATATCTGTATATATAAATAGGTATTTATATATAAATATATCACAATATTCAAATTTAGAATTTTTAAGTCTGGTATTAGTTAAAAATTTCTGAAGTACTGTTTGCCATAACATTATAATTAAGAGTTCCTGTTACATAGCAACATTTTTCAATATGATGCAAAAATTTTAAGTGTAAATTACATATTAACCAAAGTTATTGTATATGTTTACAATAGGCTTTGTAAGTTAAAACTGTTTCACTTGATTAATGAGTATTTTTTCATGAAATCAAGAGTTCCATGATTCTATAATACTTTTTTAATTATTTATTTATTCTAATTTATTATACATGATGGCAGAATGCAATTCATTTCATATAACACTTATAGAGCACAGTTTTTCAAGTCACTGATTGTACACAAAATATTTTCACACCATTCGTGTATTCACACATGTACTTAGGGTAATGATGTCTAACTCATTCCACTGTCATTCCTACCCCTTTGCCCCCTCCTTTCCCATCCTTCCTCTTTGCCCTATCTTAAGTTCCTCCATTTCTCCCATGCTACCCGCCCCCATTGCCATTATGAGTCAGCATCCTCATATCAAAGAAAACATTTGGCCTTTGGTTTATTGGGATTGGCTTACTTCACTTAGCATTATATTCCCCAAGTCCATCCATTTACCTGCAAATACCATGATTTTTTTTTTTAATTTTTTATTGTGGGTTGTTCAAAACATTACAAATTTCTTGACATATCATATTCCACACTTTGATTCAAGTGGGTTATGAACTCCCACCTTCACCCCATACACAGATTGCAGAATCACATCAGTTACACATCCATTGATTTACATATTGCCATACTAGTGTCTGTTGTGCTCCGCTGCCTTTCCCATCCTCCACCCTCCCCCCTCCCCACCTCTCCCCTCCCCTCCCCTCCTCTCTCTCTACCTCCTCCACTGTATAACCCTGAGGGTCTCCTTCCATTACCATGCAATTTCCCTTCTCTCTCCCTTTCCCTCCCACCTCTCATCCCTGTTAAATGTTAATCTTCTTCTCCTGCTCTTCGTCCCTACTCTGTTCTTAGTTACTCTCCTTATATCAAAGAAGACATTTGGCATTTGTTTTTTAGGGATTGGCTAGCTTCACTTAGCATAATCTGCTCTAATGCCATCCATTTCCCTGTAAATTCTATGATTTTGTCATTTTTTAATGCAGAGTAATACTCCATTGTGTATAAATGCCACATTTTTTTTATCCATTCGTCTATTGAAGGGCATCTAGGTTGGTTCCACAGTCTTGCTATTGTGAACTGTGCTGCTATGAACATCGATGTAGCAGTGTCCCTGTAGCATGCTCTTTTTAGGTCTTTAGGGAATAGACCAAGAAGGGGAATAGCTGGGTCAAATGGTCGCTCCATTCCCAGCTTTCCAAGAAATCTCCATACTGCTTTCCAAATTGGCTGCACCAATGTGCAGTCCCACCAGCAATGTACAAGTGTACCCTTTTCCCCACATCCTCGCCAGCACTTGTTGTTGTTTGACTTCCTAATGGCTGCCAATCTTACTGGAGTGAGATGGTATCTTAGGGTGGTTTTGATTTGCATTTCTCTGACAGCTAGAGATGTTGAGCATTTTTTCATGTACTTGTTGATTGACTGTATGTCCTCCTCTGAAAAGTGTCTGTTCAGGTCCTTGGCCCATTTGTTGATTGGGTTGTTTGTTCTCTTATTGTCTAATTTTTTGAGTTCTTTGTATACTCTGGATATTAGGGCTCTATCTGAAGTGTGAGGAGTAAAGATTTGTTCCCAGGGTGTAGGCTCCCTATTTACCTCTCTTATTGTTTCTTTTGCTGAGAAAAAACTTTTTAGTTTGAGTAAGTCCCATTTGTTGATTCTAGTTATTAACTTTTGTGCTATGGGTGTCCTATTGAGGAATTTGGAGCCCGACCCCACCGACTGTAGATCGTATTCTCTTTTAATGCTAAGTAATGTTGCATTGTGTATATATACCAAAGTTTCCCTATCCATTCATCTACTTAAGGGCATCTGGGTTGATTCCACAATTTAGCTATTCTGACTTGTGCTACTATAAACATTGACATGGCTATATTCCTGTAGTATACTCTTTTTAAGTCCTTTGGGTATAACTAAAGGAGTGGAATAGCTGGGTCAAATGATGGTTCCATTCCCAGTTTTACAAGGAATCTCTATATTGCTTTCCAGAGTGGTTGTACCATTTGCAGTCCAACCAGCAATGTATAAGTGTGCCTTTTTCCCCATATCCTTGCCAACACTTATTGTTGTTTATATTCTTGATAGCTACCATTCTGACTGGAAATGAGATGAAATCTTAGAGTAGTTTTGATTTGCATTTCTCTAATTGCTAGGGATGTTGAACATTTTTTTCATATGTTTGTTGATTGATTGTATATCCTCTTCTGAGAAGTGTCTGTTCAGTTCCTTGGCCCATTTATTGTCAGGGTTATTTATTTATTTATTGGTGTTAAGGTTTTTGAGTGCTTTATATATCCTAGAGATTAGCGCTCTGATGTGATTATTGTAAAAATTTGCTTCTATTCTATAGGCTCTCTATTCACCTCACTGATTCTTTTGCTGAGAAGAAGCTTTTTAGTTTCAATCCATCACATTTATTCATTCTTGGTTTTAATTCTTGCACTATAGGAGTCTTATTAAGAAAGTTGGGGCCTAATCTGACATGATGAAGATTTGGACCTACTTTTTCTTCCATTGGGCACAAGGTCTCTGGTTAAATTTCTAGGTCCTTGATGCACTTTGAGTTGCGTTTTGTGCATGGTAAGAGATAGAGGTTTAATTTCATTTTGTTACATGTGGATTTCCAGTATTCCTAGCACCATTTGTTGAAGAGGCTATCTTTTCTCCAATGTACATTTTTAGCACCTTTGTCTAATATATGATACCTGTAGTTATGTGGGTTAGACTCTGTATCCTCTACTCTGTATCATTGTTCTACAGTTTTATTTTGGTGCCAATACCATGCTATTTTTATTACTATTGCTCTGCAGTATTGTTTAAGGTCTGGAATTGTAATGCCACCAGCTTCACTCTTCTTGCTAAAGATTACTTTGATTATTCTAGGTCTCTTATTTTTCCAGATGAATTTCATGATTGCTTTTTCTGTTTCTATAAGAAATGTCATTGGGATTGCATTGAATCTGTATAGTGCTTTAGGTAGTATGGTCATTTTGACTATTAATTCTGCCATCTAAGAACAAGGTAGATATTTCCATCTTTTAAGTTCTTCTTTTATTTCTTTATTTAGGGTTCTGTAGTTTTCATTGCATAGGTCCTTAACGTCTTTCATTAATTTTATTCCAAATATTTTTTTTTGAGGCTATTGTAAATGGAGTGGTTTTCCTAGTTGCTCTTTCAGTGGATTTGTCATTGATATACAGAAATGCCTTTGATTTATGGATGTTGATTTTATATCCAGCCACTTTGCTAAATTCATTTACAAATTCTAGGAGATTTATGGTAGAATGTTTTGAGTCTTCTAGGTATAGAATCGTATCATCTGAAAATTGTGATGATTTGAGTTCTTCTTTTCCTATCCATATCCCTTTAATTTCTTTCGTCTGTCTGATTGTTCTGGCCAAAGGGGCAAGAACTATACTAAACAGAAGTGGTGAAAGAGGGCATGTCTGTCTTGTTCCAATTTTTAAAGGGAATGCTTTCAATTTTTCTCCATTTAGAATGATATTGGTCTGGGCCTTAGCATACATAGCCTTTACAATGTTGAAGTATATTCCTGTTATCCCTAGTTTTTATAGCATTTTGAACATAAAGAGATGCTGTATTTATTCTATAATTCCTAACCAAATGTTAGACAGTTCTATTGGACTGTTGAACTTCTTAAAAGAAAACAAAAAAGAAAATATGGAAGATGGAAAGAGAGAGAAAAAAATGAATTAAGAGAGGAAACAAGGGAAGAAGGAAAGAAAGGAGAGAAGGAGAGATAGAGGAAAGAAAGAAGGATGAAAAAGTAGGAAAGGGATAAATACAAAAATACTATATAGTCATTCACCAAATATGGCATATTATTTAATATTTACAGTTTACTTTATAATAACTATATTCAGACCACAAAAATAATCTGTATTTCATCAGAAAGACATTTACTTAAGCAGAAATCTTTAACCTCTGCCTAACTACCCATGTCCACATTTCTGAATGGCATGGAAGGTCAGATGTGTAGATAATAAAGGAGAAAGTATATCCCAAATGAAAACATGGAGATAATGTGAATATATTCCAAAAAACCATTATCCATGAAACTCCAATGTTGGATACAGATTCCCAACTAATCTAACAAACTATTTTGTAGTATCTATGTTTCTGCTTTTGCCATTCAGACATGGATGAAAGAAAACAATCTGCAGACTCCTTGAAGGAAAACATGTTTGTTTTCCTCTCATCTTTTATATCAGAGAAAGTATGTATCTCTTCTGTGGCTCTTATCATTTCCTGCCCTCATTATAGTCATTTACAATGTCTTTCCTCTTTCTGTACATTCCTCAGCCATCTGATTCATTTTTGCATTGTCACACTGCTTACCACACACATCCTTACATAGAACAGGCATTTGATCAATGGTTGTAACAAAAAGGGATGGAAGGCAACCCTTTGTAGGTAAACCCAGGCTTGTTGCTGCTGGGAGCTTAGTCCAGACCTTATTTTTCCCTTAGGTCTGGGCATGATTCTGAAGGTTACAATCAGTCACTGTATTTCAACTAGAAGCTTTGGGGTAGTAGTTGAGAGAATGAGCCTCATAATCAGACTGGTTTGGGTCTGAAACTTGCATCCTCTATTTCTAGCAAGTTACCAAAGTTCCCCATACCTCAATAGCCTCACTATGCCATCTCCATGAGTTAAATAAGTTTAAATGAGTTAATTCATATAAGGCCCTTAAAACATTGCCTAAAACATAAAAAATACTCACATATGTTAGCCATTGTCATCATTATTACTTAATAATCTTTAAAACAACCATATACATACTGTGCACACAAATTAAGAAATAACCATTGGCTTTCTCTTCATTTATAAAAGAATATAAACTTCCCAGAATATAGAAAAGAATCAATTTCTTATGCCCTAAAAGAATTCAGAATAGGAGATATTTTATTTCCCTTTTCTCAAGCACACAAATGTTTTGTTTTGTTTTGTTTTGTTTTGTTTTTGTCTAAACTTCCTAAAACATGACCAATAAGATATCAGCTCCAAGATTTTCCTTGACAACATCATATGCCCTATTCCTTCTCAAGACACCTGGAGATACTTCTTCATTAATAACCACAATCTCCATTATACAAGAAAATAGATCTCTCACTACTTTCTGTAACATATCTCACACTATGAAGTCAATCAGTGGTGGTTCAGGTCTAAAAGTAGTTTTCATTTTTATTTTTTACTATGCCTTCCTCCTCCTAGAAGCATGCTTGAAAAGATAGTGATTCACCACATTTGATGCATTAAATTCTCTTGACAAATACATCCCTGACAGCAATGATATAATAAGTATTGGTTCATAGCTATTTATCCTTGATCTTGTGTTTTGACCTTTAGTGGACCACACTCATACACACACACAAAAAAAAAAAAAAAAAAAAAAAAAGTCTGTTGTCTAGTGATTAAGAGAGATGTATTTCACTCTAACCCTGGCTAGATTAGCATTCTCAACCACACAGTGTTAAAAAAACCAGAAAACAGTGGAGGCCTCAAGAAATGAAAAACTGATCTATGATATATTCAAGAAATAAATAACTCTACTACATTAGTAAAATTCTAATACACATCACTCAGACACACATGGAACTTGTAATGACAGTGTATTTAAGAGAAATTAGCTCAAGATATGTAAATTGATTGAGTGCTGAGCTGTACTACAGTTATTAGAACTAATTTCCCCTCTCTGAATCTTACACTGACATTTATATCATTTTAATAAGAATCCATTATGAGTTTCATTTTAGGGGAAGGGAATGTATTAAGTAAAAGTAACTACATATGGATCCAAACAAATGCCAAATAGAACAAGAAACAGATTTTAAGTGGAATTTAACATTCATAAATATAATGAGTGATAATAATACCTCATATTTGTATAATTCTTTTATTTAGTAAAGCCTTTTCAAATATCCTGTCTCATTTAGTTTTCATAAAATCCTTTAGTAAAGAAAGATATTTATCTGGAGTTTAGGCCTGACATCCTATGGCTTTCTATTGCTGCTTGACAATATTATCTTATGAGTTGGGATTTTATTAAGGAAACATTTAAGAATAAACCATGGGAATTGAATTTGTCATTTTAAAATGTTCTAGAAGAGTCAGTTGGCTTTGGCACTAAAGAATATTACATTCCCTTCATTCTTACCCTTTTAAAAAACATGACTAATTTGCACGAGAGGCCAGGTGGTCAATTTGCATAGATAAGACCAAAGAAAATGTGTGCAGCACTGGAAGGTGGGGGGACATGGAGGGGGAGGAATAATGCAGAGTGTGCTTTTTTTAATCTTTGGTTTGCTAGCTCAAGCAAAGTCTAAATGGATCAGTGAAGATCAAAACAAGAAAAAAAATTGCTTTGTTCATTTTTTTCTGAAACCTTGGCCATTTTTTCAAATAAAATATAGCATATTTATATCTTAGGTATACATAACAAAGTAAATAATAATAGGATAAAATAATTTAAAAATATAATAGAAACAAAATAGAACAGTAGAAAGGTAAATTTAGAAATATAATAATTGTAACTAATTATGATATTTTTCTTGATATATCATACTTTATCCCTCCATTTAAAACACACTGTAATGTCAGAAATTTAATAGTGGTCCAACTCATGTTTTGAATGTAGCCCTTGCTGCTTTACCAGTGTGACTTATTTTTTTTTTAATATTTATTTTTTTTGTTATAATTGGACACATTACCTTCATTTTATTTATTTTTATGTGGTGCTGAAGATCGAACCCCAAGTGCTAGGTGAGTGCTCTACTGTTGAGCCACAACCCCACCACCCCCTACTGTGATTTATTTTTTAAAATAGACATGTTTCTTTCTCTCCATTGTCCTCACTAGTCTCTCCCCCTCCTTAATTTTCCCCTCTCTAATCTGGGGGAAGCTAGATTATCTTTCTTCCCTACCTAGGCAGATTTATCTGTCCTTGAGCAAGGATCCCCCCACAGGAGGGAAGTAATTCAGACATAGGGGATGGCACCAGAATATCTAAGAAATAACTACCTCCTAAATTAACAAGTGAATTACAAGTCTAGACAGAGAACACATGGAATGTTGCCTTTAAATCACCTCTTTTAAAAAAAAAAAAAAAACTGTTTCCACAAGAGTCCCCTGTGTTTCTCCTTGGTAGCACAGCAGTAAAACTTCTTTTTCCTTTTTCTCAAAATCTTGTCATCTTCATTTGATTGGCATGGGGACAGGAACCAAGCTTTCAGTAACAGAAAGAATGTTTACTTTCACACAAAATGTTGATATCCATGCTTATAATAATACTTGACACTCTTTATAATAAAGTTGATATAGTGTTCTTCTTTCAGAAACTGACATTAGGAAAGCGATATAAACTCTTCTTATATCAGTTTATTGCTAGATATATGAGGAGGATAAGTCCCACCATTTGTAGTGTCTACTCTGGTAAGGGACAGAATAGGTCTTCTATTACAAAAAAAAAAAAAAAAACATTTTCCACTTAAAATAATGGTTGGTAAAAATAGTAAGTTTTGGGTAAATAAATTCTGCCAAATTATGCTATGTTCACGTACAAGCATACCACAATAAATCTTGCATATATATAAGGCACTAAGTGAGATAATAATCACCACAACAATAAGGAAAGAGAGCACCAGAGTAGAGAAGTGGATCACTGGGAGGGAAGAGTGGATGCAGAGGGTAGTACTGAGGAATGAGACTGACCAAATTGTTTTCTGCCTGTGAAACCAGAGTCTGAGATGAAATTAGATTTACCGCCTCTGTCGGCAGATAGGGTTTGTGAAAGCTACAGGCATCATCAATTGCGTTCTGGGTTCTTCTCTCACAAATTTGAAGAATAAGATTCCCCAGACAATAATGGAAGACAAGAGTAAATGGAGTAGAGCTTATTTCAGTGAGAAGAGTTAGAACTCTCATGATGTAGGAGGGGCCCTGATAACAGGAAAACCATTTTGGTGTGCTAAGCTTAGGGGCTTATATAGTTTTTAGGTATGAATATTGACCAAAATCTGTGTTAAACAAGTATTGACAAAAAGTGTCAAGGCTGTTGGCTGTGTCCTTTAAGACTCTGAATTTTAATCCTTCCTGTAATTCTCTTCAGGTTCACCTCCACCTTCCTTTCCCGAGCTGCCTTCTGGAAAAAAGGAGTTGGCTGGAATATTCCCACAGGTCAATCTCATGGTATGTATATTTGAAAAAGGCCCTGATGGGGCCCATTAATGCTTCTATATTACCCTCCTGGTATAGACATTATTTTTTGGTACCAAGAATTGAATCCAGGGCACTTAACCACTGAGCCATATCCCCAGCCCTTTTTATAATTTGAGACAGGGTTTTGCTAAATTGCTTAGGGCCTCACTAAATTGCTGAGGCTGCCTTTGAATTTGAGATCCTTCTGCTTCAGCCTTTCAAGCCACTGGGATTACATGTGCCCAGCCTCCCCCCCACCCCCACACCTCCTTAGACTTTACCTATGAACAAGACTTAATTGGGGCCCATTGCTCTGATTGGGCCTGACCTTTGAGTATTCTTATTTACATGTTGGCATATGGCATAATGAATTTAACTATTATGTATAATTATAATGCATCAATAAAAAATAAAATGATGGGAAAAGAAAGAACAGAATGGTCTGATAAAGATTGTAGTTATCTCAGTAATTAACGTTTATGTTACAAAAGAGAAATTCCTAATTATTGATGGTACAAGTGGTAAAGGAAGATGTTATCTAAATTACACTAAATATAGAATAACAGAAATTTTTATCTCCCTGGTGGCCCAGGGGACAAGATAATTAGAATACACGACATTGGTGCAAATTATATGGAGGTTAAAAAAAAAAGTCTATATCAACTTACAATTGGAGATGGCCTAAGATGAGAAACTCATAGAAATTTCCTATTGTAAAACATGGGCAATGATGAATATTTAAGTGATGTGTCATGATAAACCTTTCAGTTGTCTCCTTCTTATAACTGTTAATTAACTTTTATCATTCTTAAATATCAACTTAAAATCTCTTACGTGTGTTGAGGCAAGAGAAATTTCCTTCTCACCTTATGAAAGTTCAGTAATCAAGTCCCATGAAACAAATTCACAACAGATTAGTAGGAGGAAAGGCACACACTTATAAACATGCAAGTGTACAGAGTGACACAAAGCATGAAAGGCAAAGAAGGACCAGGTGGTTGAGGCTGAAATACTCTCTTCATAATAGAGAGGGAAGTAGGAGTTGTGGGAAATTTTAGAGGGGAGAAAGGGGTTGTAGCTCCTTGCTGGGGCACTTTCCTAACAAGTGTGAGGTACTGGGTTTTATCCTCAACACCACTGCGGAAGTTTTTAGTTGGGTTGTAGAATGTGCACCTGTAGTCAAGAAGCTGAGTTGGGACAAACACTTACGTACACAAGTTCAGATCAGCCACAGCAATATAGCAAGACACTGTCTCAAAAAATAAATCATTTTTAAATTAATTTCTTAAAAATGAAGAAAAATAAATTATTTTTAGAGGACATGAATGAGGCCAAGAAATAGACAATTGCCTGAAACAAAATTCCTCTTGCACCTGGGAGAGGTGGCAGTAAGTTATATGGAAAATGATGTGTGGAACTGCAGTGTGATGGAAATTGTCTTATTATACAGATAAAGTCTCTCAGGCAACAGCCTTCAGGGGAAAAATTTCTTTTAAAAAACCTAAAATCTATGTGGGCGGGCATGGAGAAGACCTTCTGTTTTTTCTCCAGTGATCCATCTCTCCCAGCTAATGAGATTTTAGGAAGGGAGTCCAAGACAATTCCTTTTCTTTTGGAAGAGTCTCCTTCTGTGAAATAAAAGAGAGGCCCTCTCTGCAGTGGGTTGAGAGAAAAAAAAAATATGATTCTGAGGCAGCTCCAAGGTCTTCAAGGCCTTTTCTTGGGGATATTCCCATGTCATAGCTTAGCTTTATTTGAAGATAAATGTAAACAATTCTCTGTTGGATCTGAATCACTCCAGTCTCTTAAAGGCATTTGACTTGCCTCCACTTGCAGAAAAACTTTACTCCACACAGGCAGGTGAGAAAAGCCCTTGCTGCACTTTTTGCTGTCCACTTTCCTAGCCTTGGTTGGTATTAAACTCCACTCAGTGGAGATATAAACTGCTTGAAATTCCCTCTGCTCCTAACACACTCACATCTTTGCTAATGCTGAACCTTTGGCCTAGACAGTTGTTCCCCTCAGAGTTCACTTCATTATTTCCTATTCATCCCTAAGATGTATTTAAGCTTCTGACTATTCCACCAGACTGTGAGCTCTTTCAGAACATTCTTCCATTCACTTCTATTTTCCTAATCCCTAGCATAATATCTGAAACACTGTTAAACATATGAACAAATGAATTCAAGAAACATTCAGAATCAGATAATTAGAAAGAAAAATACTTCACCTAAAATTACCGATTTGTTGCCAGCTTCCTCCCCAGTCTGGCCCTAACAGTGCAATGCATTTCTGAAGATACAAAAGAAAATTAAATAGAGTAAATTTGAATATCTTAAATCTCTGGGATTAATGTCTAAAGCCTGAAGTTTCAAAGATTATGCTTATACATTTTGAGCAAAATACAAAATTAAAAAAACTGAAATTGCTCTGTACAACTTCCAATGCTCTTAATAACTTCAAGATGATGTTCCAAATGGAACTTCCACAACAAAGAATATAAATATTATATTTTTGTAATTTAGCATTAGGATTTCTATACATACATAAAAATTGATCTGGAACTAGATTGCACATCTGGAAACATTTTGTAAACTGGATTAGAACCTCATGAGAAATCAAAATGCATTACAGACTTAGTCTAAAATTTTAGCTTAATTATACTTCTCATTCTCTGTAAGAAGCCATGTTTTGAGATTGGATTGTCATCAAAGGCATATGGTTAACCAAATGTGTGAAGAAATACAAGATTTCAGAGTAAAACATTAGCAATGTATGTGCAAATGAAAATGTTATGTGTGTCTATACCAAAGTAGGCATATGCTTTAAATAGTTGCCACCTCTATTCTGCATCATAGAACCATTTCAGTTTTGTGCAGAGACTCAACTGTCTTTCCTTGGGGAGCTCAGTAGACAAAAAAAATTATTAGGCTAAAAGAACAAATCTTTACATATTAAGTCTTTATACTTTACATGGCAATTTTTGCTCTTAAGATTCAAAAGAAAACCTCATCTTCCCTTTTCTGTAGAAGATTTATGGAAGATGTCTCCTCTTTCATGGTTTCAATAATTGCTGCAAAGAAAGAGAAAAGCTTAATGTCTGGAAACCATGCTTTACTAACTGAGATTGAACATACAATTCCATATGTCGATCTTAGTGCAAAAGGTAAAAACCTCAGTCATTACATTAATAAGATTAATTATTTTAAAAGAATCAGATATTGTAACATTATCTGTTTTTCAACTTGTATGTATTTAAAATGAATTCTACAAAGTGTGAAATATTAGAAGGAAATTCACATAGATTTTATTTATGAACTGACTTGAAAAGAGATTTTTCCTTCCAGATGTCTAACTGATCATCTAAGTGAATTTTGAGAAACACTGAATGATGACAGTTTGCTAAGAAGTCCTAAAGCTTTAGGCATTTCCCTTAATCTCTTCTTATTATTACTTTTTAATCCTTTCTCATTTTAAACACCCTTTTCTATATGTTTTATTATTAAACTAGTTCACTGGGGAAATTTTTAAAATACAGAATATCAAAAAAAAAAAAACTGAGAAAATTTGATATCTGCTTCCTTCCTGAGGTAACCACTGTTGACCATCCTTTTCTAGAAAGGATACAAATTTTCACTAAACATATAACGGAGGCCAAAAAGTTCTTAAGAATTCTAGATATTATGAAGAAAACAGACAAGATTGAACTTCTCCCAATTCTTGGGTGTCCCTTAGAATAATTATGCTTTAAGCAACTGTAACTGAAAACTCTGGGGGGTCTGAGAACTCTGAAATTGCATGAACAATATACATGGAAATAATTAAACCCAGGAAATTGTAAGAAAAATGACAACAGCAAAACAGAGAAGGCACACAAAGATTTTTAAGAAAGTAATTTCCTGAACATTACCAATGTCAATGACAACTCCTCTTAGACAAATACTTTTAGTAGAAGAGAATGAGTAGTTTCTTGAGGCATTTTCAATCTTGAGCCAAGATTTCTCGCATATTACAAAAGCATAGGCTAGGGCTTAAAAGGGGTGGAAGAAGTAAAGGAAAAGTTTGATGCTGATAACTCCAGTTTTTATTCCTCTAATCATAGTGTTGCTTTTATTCAGGGTTTGGAGATGAAAAAGGATTGGAAGAGAAGAAAAAAGAAAGGGAGAGAACGAGACTAGAAGTGACAGTGTGGGAGCAGAAAATAGACTATGGACAGATAAACCATCAGAAAATATTTGTTGGATTACTGTCGCAACCCCTTGCCCGCAAGGAAGACGCAACACTCAGGAATCTTCTTTCAGCAGTTTATTTCAGGCCCTTGATAGTTCTTCTTCTCTCCCTCGGATGCCCCTCCCAGCCTTAATAAAGCATCTCAAGCCCCAATGCAAAGCAGCCACGTGGAGCTTTCTCATAGGGTGATGAAAAGTCATGCGCCAACTCTCCCAAATAAGGAGTTGTTTGTCACAGACCACAGCGGAGCCAGCGCCATCTTGTAATGGCGACCATAATTTGCATAAATGGCAGAAGCGGCTCACCACAGTTCCCCCTTTCTGTTTTCTTAAAACAATACAGGCGAGAGTAGAGGTCCTATCCCACTGTGCAGAAGTGGCTGCATAGTATGGCTCAGTCTTAAGGAGGGCCCTTCCCCAGATCCGAGACCATATCAGCCGACGCCTTTTTTCGTGGGGCGGGGAGTGGACGCGTCTAACCCGCATGCAATAGGATATGCTCTCCTTGAGGTCCACGTCAAGGATCACTCAAGTGCAGTGCTTTGCCTCGCATCCTGTATCGTGGCGATGATGGACGAAGGGGGATAACTGAGGCTGAACTGTGGCTGTTTATAATGACAAACAAGTTGACAGCACCCTGAAAGAAAGGCACGGACTTTAAAATGATAGAAAAGCACTAGTATGGAAACCCATCTGCGTGCAATGGCAGTAAGACCGGCAGAGTGCAAGGGCTTTCCAACACTAAGAGAATGACAAGGAAGGTCATGTCGATCCCAGTGCAATGTTATAATAACTTGGGGTGCAACGACCATGACAAAGGTTTACTGTTTAAGATGCGCAAGCCAGACTTGAGGCGAGTTGCCATTTTCTAAAGCTGCAAGAGCTTGTATGATCATAGCCTTATCATGAGCACTACGGGCCTTAAGGCGACAGAGAAACCACAAACAGAGGAACATACCGAAGCAACACATTGCACCAAAAATGCCTACCCCCACCCACTCTTTGAAGAAGGAAAAAGCAGAAGATATCCAATCGGTGAATTGACCCAAAGTCACGGGATCGACACGGGTACTGTTCAAGACAGCTATCTGGGTTAGTTGAGACTGGATCATGTCTTCCGCTGCCATGGACCAATTTCCGGCCAAATATTCGCCAATGATGCGGGAGGCATTCCTGGAATCATTAAATCTGACAGAGGTTATGCATAAATGTGCACGTTGGTCAACACAACCCAAAAGCACCAAGTCAGCCAATTCTTCTACCTGAGCTTGGAGTAAATCTATTCTTTGGTTGGCAGCTAAAATCCCTGACAAAATATGTTGATTAATTGTATTTTGGGATTCAAGTATGGTGGAAGTTTGTTGAACAACTTGATTAATGGTGGCAGCAGTTTGTACTTGACTGGCCATGGCCACTCCGGCCGTAACCGCTGCAGCAGCAGACACTGCCACAGCTGTCACTATAGCTGCCGTAATTCCAAAATCCCTGCGGACTCTAAGTAGTTCAACAATGGGGAATTTATCTGGGTCCGCAGTGACTGGGATTGGGACAAAAGTTGGAATTTTCATAACCACTGCCGTGGTCCAGGAGCCATTCCAACACTCAGACAAATAGCAGGTAATATTAGAACAATCCAGCATCCCCGACGAGGTGTCATTAGCCAAAAGGAGCAAGAACGGGGATTGGACGCAGACCATTGCAGGGGGCAATGTGGCATTATATAGCAAAGAGTTGAATGAAACAGATGTAAGTCTATTACCTCGTTCATTCTCCTTAACAGTGCCAGAAACATTAGCCAGCCAGCTTTTGACTCCCAGCAATTGAGCCAATGCAGAAATATCAGCTGAAGCCCCCTTCTCATTGGAAATCAGCCATTGAAACCAGGACCAACCTACTCCTGTAGAGGAGTTGGCACTGTTGTTAAAGTTATAAACATACCTCTTAAGAGAGGGGGAAAAGGAGAAACCTTTAGCAACTTGATGTTTCTCCCAAGAATGATCCTGACAAGGCGTAAATGTTGGGGGGAAACCAAGATTAGGAGTACAGTAAGGGGAGGCCTTGAAATGAGTGGCATTGTAAGTACTATTAGAAGAAGGAGGCACTGGGATTAGTACCTTGGAGATAATAGCCAAGGTAGTTATGTTTAAAGCAGAGCTATTTGCGGGGGTCCCTGAACCTGATTGCTTCCCTGAAACTACTTGGCTCAGTACGGCACTGATAATGTTCCCTGAGACCTGACTGGACCGCAATGGGTCCTCCCAGTTAGTCAAATTTTTGGTCTTAAGGCTGATGCAATTAGCGTTTCCAAGGCTGAAACAAAACACTCCTGTGAGATTAACTTGAGATTGATTAAAAATGCTCTCCATGTCCCCTCTAGGAGAGGCACAGGGAGCAGACATCTCACATGAGGTAGAGAAAAGAGTGGGGAGGACACTAGAATTACTATGAACCGGCATCGGCATTGGCCAAGCCCGTGCCACTGCCCACCACTGCATTGGTGTCGTCTGTGCCATCGGCACCAGCACCAGAACCAGAGCACGTAGCAGAGTGAAGATCCTCATCACGGGATTGCTGTGGTATCTCTTGTTGCTGGTCGGTTGATGTCAAGACTCTTCTTGTCAGGCGTTCAGGGACCCACAACGGTTCCGTGCGATCCTGGGGAAAAACACATACAGATCCTCGTGCCCATGTCAGCACGGGGTCGGGGCCGTTCCATTGGCCCGTAAGAACATCCTTCCACTTAACATAGCCAATTACAGAAGGCTGAGGAGACACATGTCTATCGGCCGCAGAGCGACCATGAATATCCAAATTCAAAAAATTAATGGTAAAGAGAGCCAAGGATAGGCGTTCTTTAGGAGTGTGTTCAGCTCCTATTCCCCCTTTTTGTTTTTGTAAAGTTTCCTTTAAGGTGCGATGAGCACGCTCAACAATGCCTTGTCCTTGAGGATTGTAAGGCAGACCATGAGTAAGTTGCACTCCCATGGTAGAACAAAAGGATGTAAATTGTCTTCCAGTATAAGCAGGTCCATTATCAGTCTTAAGGGATGCAGGAGCACCCCATGCTGCCCATGCTTCTAGGCAATGAGTGATAACATTACGTGCCTTTTCTCCCGATAAAGCAGAAGCATGAATAACTCCAGAGCACGTATCAACAGAAACATGTACATACTTGAGGTTACCAAAGTCAGGTATGTGTGTCACATCCATTTGCCAGACAACCAATGGCTTCAATCCCCGTGGATTCACTCCATAAGTAGGGGGATGAAGAAATGTGACACAATGGGGACATTGTAATACTATCTGACGAGCATCCGCTCTTGAAATGGAAAAACGCCTGCGCAGCGTTAAAGCATTAACATGGAAATTCTGGTGAAATAATTTAGCCCCCTCTAAGGAGGAAGCCAAGCATATCAACTGACCTCTAGTGGCTGAGTCCGCACAGGCATTACCCTGTGATAACGGACCAGGAAGAGAGGTATGAGCCCGGATGTGCATTGGATAAAAAGGAGCAGTGCGGCTACAGATAAGCTGTTGAAGCTGATTAAAGTAAGCAGATACATTATGGACATTACTAATAGCTCCCACGGCCTCCAGGACTTTTAGTGCTTGTACCACATAGATGGAGTCCGAAATAAGATTAAAAGGAAAAGAACACTGTTTAAAAACCTCAATAACAATTTGCAGTTCCACCCATTGTGGATTTCCAGGAGCAAATTGATGCTGAACAGGGGGAGAATCATTAATTACATAAGCTCCCATTCCAGACTTGGAACCATCAGTAAAAATATTAACAGCCCCCGGAATTGGATTGGGTGAAGTTACCTTAGGGAAAATGATGGGATGTTCTTTAACAAAATGGAGTAATGGATGGGAAGGGTAATGATTATCAATATCCCCTTGAAACGAGCAACATAGAATAGCCCAGTTGTCTAGAGTAGCACACAAAACATTAAGTTGAGCTTTAGTATAGGGTATAATAAGAGAAGAAGGTGATTGTCCGAAAAATTGAATGCTTTGTTGAATCCCTTTAAGTGCTAACGCTGCAACAGCATCAGGATAGTATTCTAAGGATTTTCCTGGGGATATATGTGGGTGGATCCATAGTAAAGGCCCATCTTGCCACAGTACTCCAGTAGGCTGCCGCATAGTGGCAAGCACACATAACTGGAAAGGTTTATTACTCTGGAGCCTGTATAAAGTAGCATGTTGTATAGCATCTTCTACTGTTATAAGGGCCGCTCTAGCCTCTTTGGTGAGGCTACGAGGAGAAGCAAGATCTGGATCACCCTTAAGGGTAGCATACAAAGGCTGGAGCACACTATTAGGAATGTGTAAATATCCCCTTATCCAATTAATATCTCCCAGCAGTTTTTGAAAATCATTTAAAGTTTGGAGATCTTGAGTCCTTATGGTGATTTTTTGTGGTTTCAATTTGTCATGCCCAATTATCGCTCCCAAATACTCAATAGAGTTTCCCGTTTGAACCTTTTCAGGTGCAATATGTAGCCCATATTGAGCTAACAGCTTTACTAATTCTTTATAGGCCTCATTAACTGTCTGCTCTAACTTAGCTGCCAATAACACATCATCCATATAATGAATGATCTTGATGGAGGAATACTTATGTCTGAGAGGTGCGAGTGCCTTCCCCACATACATCTGGCACATCGTGGGACTATTAGCCATTCCCTGCGGCAACACTACCCACTCAAACCTTAGATCTGGTTCCTCGTGGTTACACGAGGGAAGGGTGAAGGCAAAACGCTGTGAGTCTTTAGGATGCAAAGGAATAGAAAAGAAACAGTCTTTAATGTCAATAGCAATAATATGCCAGCCCTGAGGAACAGAGGATAGCAAAGGCAGCCCTCTTTGAATGGGCCCCATAAGTTGCATTTGAGCATTAACTGCTCGTAAATCATGCAGTAGGCGCCACTTTCCTGATTTTTTCTTAATAACAAATATGGGAGTATTCCATGGAGAAGTAGAAGGTTGGATGTGACCCAAGTCAAGTTGTTCTTTGACTAGATCATGGGCTGCTGCCAATTTAACCGAGGGAAGAGGCCACTGAGGCACCCAAACAGGCTCCTCGGTGAGCCATGTTATGGGTATTTGAGCCACAGTGGCCCCTAGGAAAAACCCAGACCAAATCTGTTAAGCTTTTGATGACCTTGCACAGGATGTCTACGCCCCTGTAGGTGTTTACCTAGTCCTAGACCTGGCCTATACCCCATATTTTGCATAATCTGTTGAGACACTGGGGAATAGTCATTACTAAGAGTGAACCCCATGTCTGTCATCAGATCACGGCCCCATAAAGAGATAGGTAAATCAAGTACATAAGGCTGAAAGGTGCCATTGTGTCCTTCTGGGTCCTTCCAAGATAGATGTCTACAGCTGATTTGAGGGGCTTGGGCATATCCAAGTCCTCTCAGGGATTGATCAGAAGTCTGCATTGGCCATCCCTTAGACCAGTCCTTAAGGGCTATGATACTACGGTCTGCTCCTGTATCCAGCAATCCCACAATAGATTTACCTTCTATGCTTAATTCCAAAGTGGGGCGATTGCTCATATCTAGTGACAAATAGGCACAATCCCCTCCAGTGGTACCAGCAGGGAAGTGATTATGTAAGCTAGGCAAAATTAGTAATTGAGCAATCCGATCCCCTGGGGAGATAGACACAATGCCCTTTGGAGCCTCCACCATAACCTTTACTGCCCCTACAGTATCAGGGCTAATGACTCCGGGAAAGACATGAAGACCTTGTAAGATAGAGGATGCACGTCCAATTAGCAAACCTACAGTGCCAGGTGGTAAAGGCCCTTTGAACTCAGTTTCCACCAATTGGACTCCCATCTTAGGTGTTAATACGAGTCTGGAGGTGGAACAGAGGTCCAATCCCGCGGCACCTGTAGTGGTTCTCCGCGTTTCATGGGATGGCGCAGAGATGGCCATGTCTCGGGTTCGGGTGTGACATTCTCCACTGCCCCATATATTTGTGGGCCCTGGGGTCGGGGGCCCCTTCGGCCGTTTTTTGGCCCAGCTGAAATAGGCTGTCCATGGATGTCCTTCACTGATCTACATTCTCTTGCCCAATGCTTCCCCTTTTTACATTTAGGACACAGCCCCGGTTGACGAAGGCCATTAGAAGGGCCACCATGAGGGGGTCCAGTAAAATTGTCTTTTTTGGGACATTCACGTCTGAAATGACCGGGTTGGCCACAATGGAAGCATATTCCAGCACCAGGATTGCCCCCTTTTGCAATCCGAAGGACAGCGGCTGCAAGACCTGCGTTAGTTAAAGGTCCTCCAATCTCTCTACACACTTTCATCCATGCTTCTATGCCCTTATTTTTATAAGGAGTGATTGCCGCTTTACATTCCTTGGTGCATTGCTCAAAGACCAACTGCTTGATAAAGGGCATGGCTCTATCAGGATCCCCAAAAATCTTTCCAGCGGCATCCACCATTCTTGCTACAAAATCTGAAAAGGGTTCTGCAGGGCCTTGTAGAATCTTAGTCAAATTACCAGACACCTCTCCTCTATTTGGGAGTGATTTCCATGCACGGATACAAATGTTGTTAATCTGTTCATATACCTCAGGGGGGTATCCTGTTTGTTGATTAGCAAACCTGCCTTGTCCCAAAAGCATATCCTTATCCCAGGCAGGGCGTCCCGCTGCATGGTTTTGGGCGGCCTGCTCTATTGCGCCCTCTAGCATAAATGCTCTCCAGTCCAAATATTTACCCGGGGAAACACAAGCCCGAACAAGGCTAGCCCAATCAGAGGGAGTCATGCAGTATCTAGACAAACTCTCCACCTGAGTTAGTGTGAAGGCGGCATCCACCCCATAAGTGCGCACAGACTCCGCCAGGGTCTTCACAATTTTAAAATCTAAGGGTTCATGGAATCTTCCCCTATTGTCATCCTGAAAAACTGGATAAGCAAGACCCATCTCAGCGTTAACAGCCCTCCATGTTTGGGCATGGAAAGCTCTCCCCGAAATACCTCCACCATACGGCGGTGGATCCGGGGGATCGCTTTTCTTGAGCCCCTGTTTATTTCTGTTCCCTTCTCCTATAGCTAAACTCTCTAGCTGACGAGACAGCCTCCCGAGCTCTTCCTCCTCATCCTCCTCTTCCTCTGACCCACTTTCACATGGGGGTGTGCGCAGCATACTGAGATCTGGATACAATCGTCTCCTCCCCTGTTTCACTCTCCGCACACTCCCATCCTTCTGAGATATCTCACTTCCTGCCGTCTCCGATTTCTCCTCATGTAATTGCTCTAGAACTTCTTGTCCTTTTGTAAGTGCCTCCTGACATCTGCCATCTGTAAGGCAACTACGGACCATTTTCCAAAGGGGTATCACCCCACCCTCTAATATGCCCTGCTCAGAAGCAAAGTCAAGATCTTTGCCTAATTTATCCCAACTAGGTACAGTAAGGCTGCCCGAAAATGCAAACCACGGTGCAGCGATATCTACCTTCTGTAAAAATCTCTGTAAAGTATTATGTTTCACCTCCAGACCCTTGGAACGTAACAGGCCATCTAGGGCCAGAAGAAGCGGACTTGAAGATGCGGCACCCATGACACAACAACAAAAGAAGCACAAAAAACAACAGCAAAATGACACAACAAAAGAAACACAGAAAACAAAAGCGAAAGTAAAAACAAAAGTACACAATGTAGCTGCTGCCCCGCTTTGGTCGCGGATCCCACTTACTTGGGACTATCCCCGCTTTGGTCGCGGATCCCACTTACCTGGGACTAAGGTGCACCCCCCTGACTGCTGAAAGTTCTGGTTCCCGGGTTTCGGCACCACTTGTCGCAACCCCTTGCCCGCAAGGAAGACGCAACACTCAGGAATCTTCTTTCAGCAGTTTATTTCAGGCCCTTGATAGTTCTTCTTCTCTCCCTCGGATGCCCCTCCCAGCCTTAATAAAGCATCTCAAGCCCCAATGCAAAGCAGCCACGTGGAGCTTTCTCACAGGGTGATGAAAAGTCATGCGCCAACTCTCCCAAATAAGGAGTTGTTTGTCACAGACCACAGCGGAGCCAGCGCCATCTTGTAATGGCGACCATAATTTGCATAAACGGCAGAAGCGGCTCACCACAGATTACTACTGAAAATTATAGAAATTACAAGAAAGAATGTATCAGAGGAATGACCAAAAAACAAACCACAACAAAAATTTGCCAAAAAAAAAAAAATTCAAGCAAATGAAAGCACAAGAATCACTGCATATTGTTCTGAACTATTTCTTGAAATAATAAAAACCTTCATATTTTTTCCTTTCCTTTTCTCCTGTGTGGACTTGGGTAGATCATCACTTGCTACTTGGTCACAAAGCCTGATATGCTGATAAAACTTAAACCACAAATATCCACAAAATAATCTCAAATTGTTGCAAAAATCTTCTTGGTACAGTAAATGGAATCAATCATATCTAAACTGTCCATCTGCCCTCCAGCCTTCATCATCTTCCCCCAAGGCCAATGATTACAAACTAGGGACACTACTTTCTCCCTTTCCAGAATGTAAAAGTGGGTCACTACTGATAGGAGTAGTCTGATGATAAGCAGCCCTGTCAGGTGATCATCTGGTGGCAATAGGCAAAGTTGAACAACAGTGGTGCTATAGTGCTGGAAACTCTCCACTCTTTCATTTCCCAATTTTGTTTCAAGAGAGAAGCAAACATAAGAACAGAAGGATATATATATTATGGTTTTCTTTTGTGGTGAAAGAGGGTGATCAATGAAAATTTTTAAAAAATCAATAAATAATAGAGGAGATGGTCTTTGTTCAGACCTGTGTTGGTAAACTGAGGAATGTGTTAACTTAATTTTATTGTATAATTATACATTCCTTTACTGAAAATTATAAGTTATAAAAACACAATGATTTAGGGTACTTTTCTTTTCTTTTTTCCTTTTCCTTTTCCTTTTCCTGGATATAAGCATCATTAGGTAATGGTCTGAATTCCTAATGCTTAAAAATAAGGAAATATATATGTTTGAACTATCTAATCACTCACTTCCTATACTCATCTTCTTCACTTCCTATACTTAGTATTTTCTATTATGTTATTAGACAGGTTAGCCAATAATGCCATTGTATAGGTGCTTGCAAGAAAAATTATAGGCACTATAAAACAAAGGCAATGAATTGAACATACTTAGCTAAACAGAAAAATTTTTAAAAAGCAAAGTATGTATGATAGATATACTTCAATGTATAAAGAAAGATAACAATTTTAAATAAGAACAAAAATTTGAATAACAAATAAACACTAGGTATAAAAATGGGAGTAGGTGAAATAAAGAAGAAAAGACACTGGATACATAGCATGATGGACAAAGTTTAAGAATAGATTACAAAACAGGGAATTGTATTTAGGCTATCTTCCAGAAGGTACAAATGAAATTAAAATTAGAATTGATACAATTAAAAGTAAAGAGATATGGAGAATTCTAAATATTACCAGGCAGATAGTGAGAATCCCTACAAAGAAGTATTACTAAAAGCTCCGTCCTTGTCCCCAAATGCCAATCCAATAATAGGGACACTGTTTTGAGAAAAAGGAAAATGAAGCTTTATTGCTTTGCTAGCAAAGGAGAAACATGTTCCTCAGAGGGAACAGGGTTTTGTTTTGTTTTTTAAAATGTGATGCAAAGGCTACATTCCATGTGCTCTGTGTCCAGAGTTGTAATTCACTTTCTAATTTGGGAGATAGTCATTTCTGAGATCTTTTGGTGCCATCCTCAAAGTCTGTGGGTTTGTAGTGGGTATGTGCTCAATAACAGATAACTCTGCCTAGGATGAGAAAGAAAAGTAATCCTATCTCCCTTGAGATTAAGGAGAGAAAGAGATTAAGGAGGAGGAAGGAAGGAGGAGTAGAAAGAAACATGCCCTTTTAAAAATAAATTGCCCCAGCAGCTCTGGAGGCTGAGGCAGGTGGATTGTGAGTTCAAAGCCAGCTTTAGCAAAAATGATGAGCTAAGCAACTCAGTGAGACCCTGTCTCTAAATAAAATACAAAATAGGGCTGGGGATGTGGCTCAGTATTTGAGTTCAATCCCCTGAGTTCAATCCCCAGTACCCCCACCAAAAAAAAAGTTGCAGTGGCAGAGCAGCAAGTGCTATACTCAAAGCATAAAGTAGACCACTGTTACAGAGTGGTAAAAATGAAATAAGAAACAATGACCATAAATTGTCTAGAATTAAAGAAAAATGAAAATCCTAGACTGAAAGACCACAGAGTGACAAAGGAATCCAATGAGATCTTCATTTCCAGACACATTCTCATGACAATTTAAGAATACCAAGGAACAAGAGAAGAATCCCTGAAGTTTACCAAAAGAAACAGCAGATAGATTGTCTATAGAGTGATAGGAATGAGTTTTCCTTAGACTTTTTTGTAGAAATTTTTAATGTATTGAAAGGAAATACTTTTAAAGTAAAAATGTTATAGCCTGCCACATTTTTGTATAAATATGAGGAAATGACAAAAATCTTCTCAAGAAGATAAAGACTTGGATATTTTGGCACAGTAAGGTCAACTATTTGACATTATCAAATACCTTGATATCTGTAATATAGAAAACTAAAACCAAAAAAGAAAAAGAAAAAAGAGAGAGTACACCTATACCCAACCAAAAATAAATTTTAGTATAGATCAACACTGTGGTTGGTAAGTCAGTAATCCCATAGGACAATCAATGAAATCAATACCCAAATATCAGAGCTAATAAATAAATTGTCCAAGGTTTCCTGATAAAAATCAAATTGTGATATTCAATAGCACCTCTTTACAAAAGCAATAACAATTTAAAAATATAATTAAAAAATGTCATACTACTTTCATACTGTACATCTCTAAGAATTATTTTAAACAAAAATTCTCAATGTTCTAAAGAGAAAAATATAAAACTGTGAAATAAGGTATAGCTGAGCTGAACAAATGGACACATATACTATATTGTTGGGTAAGACAACTAAAAGATCAACTGCAAATTAATCTATGAATTGAGTGAAATCCTAAACCAGTAGGAAATTTTAAGAAATTGAATATGTTTATGGAAAAATCAAAGTCTAAATATAACAAAGTCTGTATTTTAAAAAATGACAAGAATAAAAGGAAAATTCAACTTAACACATAATAGCTCATCTTATACAGACCTAGTTTAAAAAAATACTATAGTGGCAGTATGTTATTGGAAGAAGAATGAACAATGCTCCAATGGAATAGAATAGCTCAGATGCAGAACTATTATAGAAAAAAGTGATAAAGATGGCAGCGCAACCAATTGTCAAATGGCAAATTAGTAAGTGAAAGAGTTGGAAACACTGACACTGTTCATAGAAAAGTAAACCTGTATATCCACCCCTTTCCCATACAAATACAGACCCCCAAATATATTTAATGTGTAACATAAACTTATAAAGTCACTAACATAATATGGAAGAAAAACTTGGAAACATACTGGTGACTTCCTAAACAAACCTCAAAACCACACACACACATACACACACATTATGACATGACTTATTGCACTGGGCTGACAGATTTTGCTCAAGGAAGAATCTTATAAAGAAAGATCAGAGAAAAGTGGAAGGCTATCCAAGTTTTCAGTGGCTAAAACTATCAAGTCTAACACAGAGATTCTAGTGATAAAATAAAAAACAAATCCCAAAATCGGGCAGAGTATTTGCTCTATCAATTTACAGAAGAGATAGCCTGAAAGGCCAACTAGCATATGAAGAGATACACAAACTCATTAGTAATCAGAAAGACGTACATTTTAAAAATGAGATACTTTACACCAATACTGGCCAAAATTAGAAAGATAAATAAAAACAAATATTGGTAGGTTTGTGGGGATATGAGAACTCTCAGCCACCACAGGCAAGAAGGTGGTTGGTGAAGTCATTCAGAGAACAAATGGTAATACTTATTTAAATTAAAGATATGTTTAACCTACAACCCCAAAACTCATACAAGATATGTAAAACCTATAACTGATCATATGTGTATGACAAAGAGATCCTCAGACAGGTCCTGAGGGATCATGTAGTTTTACATGTGGAACAGGAAGCTGTAGACATTACAGTGACACCAGGGAGGAACTGTGTAGTGAAAACATACACTATAGTGTACTAAGTTTTAGCTAGAAGCACAGGTTTACATTATTCATAACCACAGGAAAAAAAAATCTATGAAAATATTTCTGAGTGAAAATGGTAAGAATAAGATCTGTCACAATACCATTCCCATAAATTAAAAATAGATTCATGTAAAACAGCAATACATATTTCATAGGAACATAAGAACAGAAGGATTTGTATATTATGGTTTTCTTTTGTGGTGAAAGAGGGTGATCAATGAAAATGAAAGAGATATATCAATAAATAATAGAGGAGATGGTCTTTGTTCAGACCTGTGTTGGTAAACTGAGGAATGTGTTAACTTAATTTTATTGTATGATTATTGTTAGAGTCTGTAAACAAGTCAAAATAACACCTGGCATTTTGCCAGGGGAATGTTAGAGTTCGTAAACAAGTCTGGATGGTGCCTGGCAAAATGCCAGAGGGAGTGGTTTGAGAAGTAACAAAAGCGAGCCATTAAGTGTGGAGATTCCTTATTGGTTGACTGATGTATCTAGTTTATGCTAATTAGATAAGCTGTGTGGAATGTATAAATACTGCTCCTGTCCTGCAATAAACGGCTCCTACTCCTGCTGTATCAACGTACACAAGTTATTCGTCACCCCCCCCCCCCGGTTATTTTGCTGCAGCCGGACTGCAGCAGATTATAAAAATAGGAAATGAAGAAGGTAGAGGACTAAAAAAGATTTTTAAAAATAACCTAAAAATGTGACTCAAATTTTAAAATTGCATATTAGGGATGTTGTTTTCTTCCTTTATGCCCTAGTAAAAAGATGCAGATGCAGAAGGCAGAGTTCAGCCTTCTGAGAGAACAAGTGAGACCCCATACTTCCCTCTTGTCACAAGCTCTGATAATAAAGAGATTGAGGCTTCATTAATTTGAATATGAATATCAGATGCTACTCATTTCTTGTGTGTGTGTGTGTGTGTGTGCGTATGTGTACTAGGAATTGAACTCAGGGGCACTTGACCACTGAGCCACACCACGAGTCCTATCTTGTATTTTATTTAGAGACAGTGTCTCACCGAGTTGCTCAGAACCTCACTTTTGCTGAGGCTGGCTTTGAACTCACAATCCTCCTGCCTCAGCCTCCTGAGCTGCTAAGATTACAAGCATGCACCACCATGCTCGGCACTAATAATTTCTTTACTGAAAATTATAAATTATAAAAACACAATGATTTAGGATACTTTTCTTTTCCTTTTCATTTTCCTTTTCCTGAATATTAGCATCATTAGGTAATGGTATGAATTCCTAATGCTTAAAAATAAGGAAATATATATGTTTGAACTATCCAATCATTCACTTCTTGAAAAAACAGATATTGAGGAGTCATTATTTGTAAAACAAAATTTTAACAGGAAAACCACATACAGAATTAAAGTCATATGAACACTTCCATATTGTAATATATGGGATTTTAAAAAAGATATTTCAATTCTTAATTTAGAATTATTCTGAATTATATAGTTTGTATCATTATCAAGTTTCAATGCTACAAAGTCATTGAACCAAAATCAGCCTTTATAATCTAGTTATTTCTTTAAATGTCCATGGTGTGTATCAGGAACCAGCAGTCGTGATATCCATTTTGAGTACAATCTCCTGGTCATCTCTCCATGCCTGGCATTCCGGCCCTTCTTAATCATCTCCCATAAATATGATCTTTGACACCACAGACAAGTACAACTTTATGAGTTGTAAGTCTACTTGGCGGCCGCTAAAGGGCTTTCTCAAATTGCTCTACTCTCACATGCAACAAGTCCTTTCATGTTGATTAAAATATTTGAGGGATACAAACAACAACAAAAGAGTAACAGGAAAGCCAGTCATTCCTTTCATCTTCTCAGAGGAAGGCGGTCAATGCAACCAGCTTGACTTTCTTCAAACAAAACTTCTCTTTTTGTGGCTGAAGAAAGGCTTTGGCAAACACTTATCCTTTGATATTATATGCACTTGACAAAAATCACAGAACAAATCAAGCCACTGCTTTGAAGAAAATGCTTATTAAAAACCTGAAGCTCTTAAGTGCACTAGGACTTAGCGTGTTGCTAGTGACATGAGGCAAAATGTGCTTGTGGCTTGGATTTAAAGTCAGGTTCAAATGTATGAGCTTCAGGGCTGCAGCTGCCACCTCATTCCCTCACCTAATTGCAAGTACAACTTGAAAAAAATTGTTTAGTTTTCAAGCATATTCTGGAATGTTACTTCTACATTTCACTCCAATGAGCCATACATTTTATTATGTAAGTAGAAAGGAATGTGAGAAAATCCCTGTTCTATAGACTTTGTTCAATGTCCCAGAATCTCCAGCAACATGCCAATTTCATTTCCAAGAAGAAACTCAGCTTTTGAAAAAAAAAAAAAAAGTGCTGAGATATCCAGGGTCAAAGTTCGATTTTCAACATGAAGAACCAAGTATGGAAACCCTCACATACTTTCAGGATCCCAAAGGAAATAAATGACACATTCAAATTAGGATGGCTCAAGAGGAGTTTAATAAAAGAATTTCATAAATGTCTGGGCAGAGATGGAGAAAACCCAAGAGATGAGGCAATGCCCTGTTCTTTTAAAGGAAGGAGTATTAGCAGCCTCCCTCTGCAAACCTACAGAAAGAGAGCAAGGGAAAAGATCCCAAAATTTACTTCCCACTTCCCATCCCCTCCTGATCTTCCCCACTGTTCTCACTAACCCCTGAGCAGAGAGCAAAGGAGCCAGGTGAATAGTCCCTCAAGGTTAGCTTCTCATGACCAGAGCAAGGAGAATGTGAATTTGTAGGGCATGCAGAAGACAACCAACATATATTTGTCATCACTTCCCACTAAATTGCCCCTCAAGATACATGGTCTTCGATAGGAGTACCAGCAAAACAGCAGATACTTTCTCTGAGTCTCTACCCCATGTAAAAAGAAAAAATCAACTGTCAGATTTTCTGTGATAAAGCCTTTTCAATTTCCAAGATGGAAATTTGGGAGGTCAGTCAAATTTGTACTTAAGTTAAAATATATATATTAAATAGATTCCGTTAATGTCTTTTATCCTCTCAAACAAACACCTAAGTTTGCATTTAAATTTTTATAACAAGTACATAAAGACATGTGTAGAAATTTTAATGGAAATATTCCCTGAAATAGATAATGCTATAATATATCATTTTTAAAAAGTGTTCTCTTTGATTCAAGAAGTCATCATTGAAGAGAAAATGCAGATAGGAAATGTTTTCCCCAGTAGCTGAGCTCCTCCTGATCTCTAAACATTCCTCCCTTGATCACTCCCTGACTCTTCAGGTCCAGCAAGTGTACACACTTGAACTTCCTCCTCTCTCTTCCCATGCCAAGACTAAAAATTCCCTGAATGATGTGATCTGAGCGTGAGTGTGTGTGTGTGGGTGTGGGTGTGTGCACGCACGTGCATGAGAGAGAGAGAGAACGCACTTTTTACATAACAACTATACAAGGAATGTGTTTATTGATTTTTTGGACAATTATGCTTTTTAAACACCTACTCTTAAGAGAGTCATGAAATTTTGTGTGAAAACTAGAAATAACAAATACAACTGAGAAGATGCTAATTCATTTGATCAAGGTTTTACAGAGAAGAGCAATGATTTACAAATGAGTCTCCTCACTTAGTAAATGGAGACTTGATCCAAGAATCTTTTCCAATTAAATTAAAATAATAGTCCATAAAGGAAATGGATAAATGCATTATTAACCTGTCAAAGTCAGTAAAACTCAGAAATGTACTCTTAAATAAATAGGAGATAGTAACACTTACATATGGAGTAAAATATTTCAATTTAAATGTAAAGTAGTAAAAAGAGCTATAGCCAACAAGCAGGTGTTCATGCCAAATCTGAGACCAGTTTAACTGTTTGACTAAAGTGGTTCTAAAGTGCATGGGATATAAATGAAACAAGTTGTGCCATAAGTTGATGTTCTCTTGAAGTGGGTACTGCTATTTATGAGGTTCAATGCTAACACATCCAAAAAAAATTATAATACAGGCCAGAAATGAAATTTCAATTTTTTAGTAGCCACTCTACTAAAATGCAATAGGTGAATTCTCTTTAATTTTTTCATTTAACTCAATATATGCCAAATATAATTTAACATGTCATAAGCCACATTTGAAGTGCTCTGTACCCATATATGGCTAGTGACTTGTAGGCTGAAAACAGAGTTCTCTACTATGCACTCTAATTTTATGCATGTTGAAAATGTTTTCCAGAATACAAGAGAAAAGTTGAAAAAGATATCTCCCTCTCTCTTTATGACTATTTCTTCATCTATAAATTGAAGGAGATGCACTGGCCTTTAGGTAATTTCTAAGGTTTCTCCTAATTTTCTATTTCTTACTTGTCTTTTTCTCCTCTTTTCTAATTTCCTTTTCTAAAGCAATCTCATTCTAGATTTTTGCTACTCTAAAGGAAAAAAAGTGTATCTCAAAAAAATGCTATTGCTTTATGCTCTCGGATGGATATAACCTGAAAATTACCATTCTCTATTTACTTAAGGAATGTTTGGGAACAAATGACCATTTATGTAAAAAATAATGTTTCTTTTGCTCCAAGACCAAATGACAATATAGTCATTCAGTTGTCATTTGCCACTGTTTTGTTCATTCAATTTTTCCCTTCACCCAGTGAGACAGACTACCTAACCAGTGCTATATCCTGGCAAAATATTGATGTGTGGGAAGAAGTAAATTAAAATACAAATATAATCATAATCCATGTTAATAAGTGATTTTAAAAGACTAGAAATTTAAAATTTCTTAAGTATTTGCCCATCTTTTTTATTTTTAATCCAATAACTTCACGGGTTTATCACATTTTCCCACTTGATTTTTTATGTTCCACTTCATTTTGTATGAATACACTTTTGAATGTTCTGGTTCAGTTATATTTGGTTGCATAGATATTGTGGTTGAGTTTTAGCTATATACCATTCAAAATTTACATTTAAATGAAAATTCCTATAAAAACTAAATGTTTCAAATACTATGATTTGTTACTAACCAAACTGCTTTATTTGATTGTCCTATAGACCCACTCTTGGCTCAACAGGCTGAGCTTACCAATAAGTTGCTCCTGCTGTCATTCCAAAGACTACAGGTCTCTCTTTTATTTATCCAAAATAGAAAGAAGTTTCATATTTGATCAATTTTAATCAAACCTAATATATGAAAGTTCAACCCTTACTAAATATACTTTACATGGTACAGTATCTGGAGAGTTAAAGGCTCATTGAAGTCGCTCCCTCCCATTTATACTGCAAGCCTAAACTACACGTAGATTTACAGTCTCTTACCAGTCCTTAGAATGAGAATTAAGATATTTTTGTACACATATTACCTCTTTCAGTTGTCATTTTAAAAAATTATGGTTGATCTTCTTGTGTATCCTTAACAATTACCTTTATAGATGAGGAAGATTTCAGGGTATATGTGATAATTCTATAAAATAAAAATCAAAGCCTAAAAATCAAGCACACAGATTTTTTATGATTCATTCATTATTACTTTCATAAAAGAAAAATTGATTTTGGAGACTTCTGAACAAACAAAAAAAACCCTATTACCATAAATTATTTTCTTATAGTATTCTTCATTTAACCAGCTTATCTGGTCTTTATTACCTATGAGGGTCCAGCCTTCTTATTCTACAACATTCATGAAAAACGGATCCATTTCCCTTAATGGAACTAAAAATCTATTGGCATTAACAGGAACAAAAGTCTTTATGCTGTTATGGGAATAAAGGTTGATTCTCAATTATGAGAATGAAGAGTTAGTTGGTCCCCTGAATTAGCAGTCCTTAAGCACATCGTCAAAGAGGGAAGATAAGAACAGAATGAATGCAAAAGGAGTAGAATTATATTTCTACCTTAAACACACATTTCTTCTTATGTAATGATTAAAATATTTAAAGATGTGAATGTGATTCAATTAATCCAAAAAGCAACTTTTCCTGCCATCAATTTATGCTCAAGGACTTCAGTGTTTTATCAGACAAACTCAGCATCTGTGGTTTCTAATATTTCTGGAGAATTTTTAAAATTGAAATAAAGGGAAATACTGAAAATCCAGAATAAGACTTGGAAATCTTTGATCTCTTTGTAACTAATCAGGTGCCCAAATAACTTGGTCACCTTGAGGCCTTAGGTGTGCCAAGAGTTGCCCTTCAAAAAGACAGAAGTTCTTCAGATGAAATGACAATCATTTTCAAAAAAGTTGAGACCCTCTGGCAAAATTTTAGACATAGCATTAACAAGTGTCGTGAAAGAATTACTAGAAAAGATAATTCCAGACACAGTACCTACAGAGGACATCCAGTTGTTCTAGTAAAAAGAGTAGCATATAAAATAAAGAGTGACCTTCAAGGCTCAATTTTATACATAATCTTTTATGGTCCTTAAACTCATAATTATGAATTCATTCAAGGTTCCTAAACAGACTATCTCCTTAATAGTTTTTCCTACTTTTGCCTACTCATGTTCTTCTCTTCAGACATAAGTTTCCTCATTATTGCCAAGGGATACCCAAACATCTTTCCCCAATATACCCTCTGCTCCCCATTCCAGGGAATGGAATATCCTGATACTTCAAAGCCAAAGGCAAAATCCACTTTCTCTGAAAGCAATTACTACAGAACTGATCTAAATGGAATCACTCACATATATAAATTCCAATTGTCTCTTCCACATATTTGGCATGAATCTGCTACCAAGAGTTTAATTTTTAAATATATTTTCTACTTCCACTCTGTATGGTAAACCCCTTAAGTAAATAGGTTCTGCAAAATTCATCTTTGCACCCCCTTCAACACCTCGTACTTAGCATTGGTAGAAGTTAAAGGGATTTTTTAATAAATGGAAAAGGGGAGACAGAAATACATAATCATTTATAGTGAAATTATTTATTGATAAAAGATATCAAATTAATTTGCAAATCCCCATGTTGCTTTAAACATGACTTGTTTAAAGTCTAGTCCCTACTTCCAGTGAGATTTGTTAATGCTGCCATTGCTAATGTCACTAATTTTTGATGTGATATAAATAAGGCCTCTAAACATTTGTATCAGTATGAGGGAGGAAGAATAACTTACTTGAAAGAAAATTGTTCACCTAAAACCATTTCACCATTGCATAAGTTTAAGAGAATAATGAGTCAGGAATTATGAAGGATAGGTGGTGATAACTAGGTAGCAGCATAGGGACGAAGAAATAGCAACAAAATTCAAGCAAACACATATTAAGGGTATACTACATCCCATCCACTGTGATAAGAAATCTTTCTTTAGTATCTCTAGTAAGAAAGACATGGTTTTCTGAATAAATTTATCATAAAGGAGATTTAAAGAGCTTTATTTATTTAGGGACAGGGCTAGACACATAGGCAACTTGTTTTTACTGTTTCCTAATTTAGCACAGCACCCAGCTTTCTGTGGTCACCTAATAACTGCCAGTTGGCAAATGGATAAATGCCAGTAATTGGGAGAAAAGAGTGTGTTCTTTCTCCCAAGTGCCCAGCAAGCTGGTGCAGATAGGGTGGGGGTCTCTATAACTGTGACAACTACAACAATGACTCCCAGTGGTCACAGAGTGAACCTCATCTTGGATCACCATATGATATGATATATAATTTAGGATAGCATATTTCTACAGGTAGTAATTTATATAAATATATACATATATAGTTTAATATCATAACTAAAACTGTCTTTTCACTGACAAGTAAAAAGATATTTCTGGAGAACACAATGATGAGAAATAAATGAACAATAGTTTCCTTTCTAATTCCAAAAGTTTAAATCTCTGGTTTTAAGCTAATTTTCTAATTTGACCAATGTGGTGTTAAACTTCACATGAAACAGAACAAATAGAAAACATATTCATTCATAAAACTATGAGTTGTTTCTGAACTGAGAATGCCCTTCCAAGAAAACATAAGGGAGTATTTTATCTGAATTTTGCCTAAAAATCAGAAAGCATGTTTTCTTTACTCAGAGAAATTCATTGCATGATAAGAGTTCCAAATCATTCCAGTCACTTATAAACTGCATACATCCTCTTCTTTATTATAAAAAGAATTGTAGAGTGAGTCATAATATTTTTGCCCACTGTCATATGAGTATTTCCATTGATGTGTAATACTTTTCTGTCAATAAAAGTAACTAGGCAGTAAGTTATTCTAACATATTAACATTTACTGAATTCAGTCACATAAAATCCAAAAACCATAATCAGTGCTAACTGTATGCCATTATTTTAAGTACTAGAAAAATAAAGACGAGTAAGACACAGTGCGTGTCCAAGAATTTAGAGTATGGTGCAAAAGACAGACTTCAATGTCCCCAGGAGCCAGAGGAAACACGAAATAAAATAATAGAGACCAGCTTCATTAGATAAAGCATCATATTTATAACATCACTCTGACATTTAACTCCCACATGTCAGACATACCCAAATCCATGAGCATTTGTTATCCTCAGCACTTTCTTAAAGGCTTTGGGAATAGACTGATCTATTCTGTTGTTGTTGTTGTCAGCCATTCTCTTGTACCTGCATATTAAATTAAATAAAGTCTCGGAAGTGGTATCAGACAGAAAGAAATGAGACAAGAAATGGAAAGGAACATTTAAGCTATATACTGAAATCCTTAGAGAAATGTGGCTAGAAAATTCAAGCTTCAAGATGCTGGATATTACCATGTAAGTGTCCAAGAGACTCCTATATCCCCCAGTGAAAAAACATTGCATGAAATAAAATAATACTGTCCTAAAACTGGACACCTAAGCGATGTACACGGACATCTGTTCATGTAGACTGACCCCTAGCGGTGCAAACTAATCACTGCAGAGAGAAAAGTCTTCAGAGCCTGCCTTTCAACGAGATTACTCCTCTTCAAGATGTAGTGCCATATGGCTTCATAAACGTGGACATTCTAAGGGAAATATATTGCACTCTCCAAGACCTTAATTCACATAATCTATAAAATTTATAATGAAAGTGAAAGCAATTTAACAGAGAACAGACCTATCTAAAGTCGATGGACTGTATTCTTTAAGTGACTATCTATATGCTTTTCTATGTCACCCTGCTATTTTTACCGCATCTGTGTGCCTATAAGACCACATTTTGAAAATCTTCATAATTGGTTGCAGTCTTTAGGAAATCTTCATAATTGATTGTAAGTAAAGATTCTTTCCCATTTTTAAAATGTATTTCAGTGAATCAGACATGCCACAAAATAAACTACACATAATTATAGAAGACTTCCTGTAAGTTATTTGTAAGTTTCTAATAAAAAAGCAAAACATATATCATTAAATTTTTGACCAAATAAAAAAATTTAAAATAAATGGACAATGCCAGTTAAAACAAAGAGCAACCTTTTTTGAACATTACATAGCAAGCACTTATTTTTGTAATGACACAAAAATTACATATCAAAGTCACTTTTACATTTGAGAAAACATAAGAATAAACAAATGGCCCTATAAAACCAGAAGCAAATGACTTTTCTCCCCATCAATGTAGAAAGTGAATGATTTAGAATAATTCTTGTTATAATTAAGAAGTTTGGAAATAAAAGTCATTCACAGTGGTCAACTAAGGTCTCATGTGTACTTTCCTGTACTTTTCTTCCAGATGTTCTTACTTCCATTTTTCTCTTGGCCTCCCAAAGGGAAATTGAAAATGCCATTAAATGTTAGATACTATTCTCCTTTTTTGTTTTTCAGAGACATTTATTTCTATCTTCTGTTTTTTCTTTATCTGCCATTCCTACTACCTAAGTCTATGAGTTACCTGTGTGGAAATGGGAGAAGCTAACCACTCAAAGTATGGTGCTAAAGACATTCTTCTATGTTACCAGGTGCTTTTAAAAAAGTGATTATTGCTATTCCCACATTAAAGAAAAAAATACATTATTACAGAAAATCACAACATATATGTCATCTGAATATTGTTCCTCTACAAGGTACATATACAACAAAGCACTACAGTTCATGCAAATACTAAAGGATCCATAACTAATTTTATGAAGTGCATTCTACTGAAAATTAAAATAAGCATAAATGAGATAAAACATGTAAACCATTCTGAGAATAGCAGTCTTAACCTAAAAGGACTCTGTAAATTCAGGATTTCTTGAGGCCAACCCATCAATAAACTTCTGAAAGATATAACTTCCTCTAAGCTCCTGGTGTGCTGGGAGATAAATACAGCTTTGAATTTTCTCCTTTCCCTCCCTGCATGAATAAAATGTATGATAACCAAAGAAAACTAATAAGCAAAATGAAAGCGACAAAGTTTTCCCAGGGAAAATGGAGTAATAAGTCCATAGTAGAGGGACCAAACCTACAAATTCCATTCTTGGTACCACCTTTCCTGGCATTCTACCAAGACAACCCAAACCATTTTAGAAACTCAACTTATGAGGTTCAGTAGTTAAAACTCCATTCTCTTTTTTGCGTGTAACCACAGAAGCATTAGGAATTCTAGGTTAATGAGGCAAGTTTGTACTGGGTTGTAAGGTGGGGAAATGTTTTCAAATGTGTAGGTTTCTAGAGAACACTTTATAACAAATTATAATTTCCAAGCAACTTGCATTATAGTTTATCTTCATTTTTTTTTTTTTGCTGTTTTCTTCCTAAATAATTTATCTTCAAAGCACTTGTAAACCTATTCTGCTAACATTTTATTTATTACTTACATATACAGTCTAAGGGCTTTTTTTTTAACGACTCCTCCCCTGAACAATAGGAACCAACATGCAAGTACTAAACCTCCTAAACCAAGAGCTAAACCTCCTTCCTTATATTTGAAACAGCTTAGTGACAATCATGTCTGTTCATCAAAGACACATTATTGTTGTTACTGTTGCTGTTGTTTTTCCTCCCTTCCTGCTCTTCATCTCATACAACAGTGTTTAAAATATTTCTGTTCTATTCCAGTAGTTCTCACATTCACATTTCTGCACATCAATCTATAATTCAGTTGCAAAACTTCTAAAGATTACTAGCATAGATCAAAGAATATGCACACAAAAATAAGCACAAATTCCAAATCACCCAACAGTAAAATCTTCAGATATAAAAAAAGGTGCAAAGAGTTTAAAAAGAAGTGAAACTGTTTCTCCATGTGTCCTAATTTCAAGTCCCATTGCAATCCTTTATCTTGTTATATTTAAAGTATATATATGTGTGTGTGTGTGTATTCTTCCCTTGCATTGAAATAATATCAATGATCCATCACAGCAAACAAATCCAGATAGAAAAGAAAAAGAAAAATGTTCTCCAGTTCACACTGCAGAATGGACAAAAGGGCTTAGGTTTAATATCCAGTACTACATAAATAAGTCTCTTAGGTACGCTTGCATTCTCCAGTTGAGAGAATCTTTAATTTCAACATGTGGAAGATACAGTCACGTTGAGCTATTATTATAATAGGTCTTGCCCTCCCTCCCTCCTACAGTGCTCCATAGAGTGATGAGCAAATGTATTCCCCTTACACTCAAAGAGTTTGAAAATTAAAACTATCTAGAGGTAGATAAGTAAAATCTCGCTTTATGAAAGCTTTCCAGATGTTTTTATATCCGCTTCTTTCCCTTAAGGCAAAGAAGAACCAAGAAAAAACTCTGCAGAAACTCTGATATTTTAAATAATTCTCTTTCTGTCTGGCAGTTTTTCCTGCACAAGTCAAAGTCTGTGTCTGATGCTGTTTGTAATTTTTTTGGCAGCCTGATGCTCACATGTATCCTGTGAGGACTCAAACGTTTTGTTTCTCTTAAGCTCAACAACTACCACCGAATGTCAACTTACTCACTCTGACATGGGAAATCCTAACACAGAAATTTTAATTATACAAACTATGCTCTTTTCCAAACAGTCCCTAAGGCCAGACTCTAAAAATCAGTCAAACATAAATGTCATTTTGATCATTCCAACTAGGTTGCTAACACATGCCAAAATCTGTGTTCTCCTTTTAAGCTGAATGACCTCTCCACAGGAAAATCTCAGAGTTATTCAAACCCAGTCTCCAAGGGTTTTAGTATGTTTTATCTACCCTCTGCCACTCAAGTCATAGGTAGAAACGTAGACAGACTTCTAATATTCTATAAATTTAAGGGAAAGCACCCAGAAATCAAGTCTTAACCGAGAGGACAGAGTGAGGCAGAGGAAAATCGAACACCACATAATAGAATAAGAAAGTAACTATGATATACTAAGAAGAGAGGACTCAAAAGAGCCAGCAAACATGGGCTGGTAAAATGGGCTGGGATAGCAGCGCTGCCCACTAGATTTTCCATGGGGGAAATGGGAAAGTTGTATTTACCTGCACAACTGCTCTGGTGACCTCAGAGACACTTCAAGCTTTAGATCAATCATGAACACAACCAAGAAATTTAGTTCCATCCTTCATTTGTTCTTCAACAATATCTAACATGATAATTTTTAAAATCATAAAGTCTGTTTTAATTTTATGCACAATTTATCAATGACTCTCAGAGACAAAAATAATAGTGATAAAGTGTCTTATCCAATTTTAAAACAAGAAAGGGTAACAGAGGCTACTTTTCTTAATTCTTCCCTTTGTAAAAAGTAAACTGAGTTTCAAAAGGTATCATGAAATATTCCAGATTATGCCATGAATCAGAGACAGAACTTGGATCAGACTTAGACCTACTTGCCCTGATCATATGTTCTAATATTCTTTTTGGTCACTCATAATAAAAACTAATATTTCTGAGTTTATTATTTTCTCCATTGTTGTATCTAGTAGTGAGAAGCCTAGGAAAAATTAGCAGTGAAGCATTTTGAAAGGGGAAAATATACACAAACATATTCTGACTTTCTAGGTACAATAGAGAAATTCATTCCAATATTTAGGGAATTTTGCTAGTTAATACCCAGTAGCCTCTATTGGAAAATTTTATTCTTTCTGATTCTGAAATTTAGATATGATATATTCCATAGAAACAAAATTTGTTATTTTAAATAAATCTTATGTATAAGTTACAACATTCATAGAACTTTCCAGATTATGTTGGTTTGTCTTTTAACTCTGTTAGGTAAGAAACTTCAGGCTTTGTCTGAATGTTTCCATATTAAAACTGTATTTGGTTTCTTAGATGACTATTACATTTAAATAATAATCTAAATATAATGGTTCATTCATTATGCAAAGTTTTTACTGGGGTGGAAGTAAACTATAGAAGAAGAACAGGAATCAGATTTGACAAATAAGGATCCTTAGCTATGGAAGTCTCCCATTGTGTTCTAAGCAAGGGTTCCCTTACAATAATTCCTTTTTTCAAGAGTAGAAAGTCTATAGCACAATGAGGCTTTTTCATAATATTGAGACTGAACTCAATTTTTATTACACTTAGTCTATAATTTCTGCTTTCAGTTCAACCTGTTTTAAAACCCTAAGATGAAATAAAATTTGGAACTATCACTGTTTGGTCTTGTAATATAATCTGGATTTACAATTTCCAATACTTGAGTCTTCTAGGTAAAATATGCAAAACTCATTTTGTAAGAAAACTTGGAATGGTTGCAACACAATCAATCAAATGCAAAATTTTCTAGTGAGAACACATACATGAATTTTTAAAGATATTATGGTTTCTCCAAAGAACACGTATTATGGTTTTTTGAGCTCTAGAAATTTGTAGTGCCTTATATCATGGAAGATAAGACATGATTAGTTTTATTTTATGCTACTGTGTAAAATAGTTTACAAAGCTCTGTGTAAACACACAGTATTTTGTGACAGCACATTTTGCTTTTACTGATAATGTATTTTGCAAATAAAGCCTTTAAAGATAACAGGTTTTGCAGATTGAACACATAATGTCAGCTCCGTCTAACTTGAAAGTAGTTGTGGAGAAAAGGTCAGCAGACACCATAGATATCTGATGGCTTCTCATGGCCACTCAGGATCATTTTTTTTTTAAATCCAACAATTATTTATTGGAAGCATACTTATAGTAAGCCAAACTCTATTCTGGGTTGTTATTAGTTTTGTTCATATGGCTTAATAAACTAATTCTGACAATATCTCAATTGTGGACATGCTTAGTCCTGTAAGAGAAGTAAATAAAAATCTGAGTTGTTGCACCAAAGTAGAAAACCAATGTTTGGCTTCTCCCCTTTTAAAGGGTCCTCTGAGCAAATCTGAATAATTGTCAGGATGCAGAAATGTATTATACTAGTTACAAGAAAAAAAAGGGATAAAATTTTATTTTCAATATTTGTTTTTTATGCTATTTTGGACATCTTGGGATTGATATGTGACATGAAAACACCCATAGTGACTGCTTGTGAAAAATGAAGGTTTTCACCTTATGTTTCTTAAGAGTTTTGCTTTCTTCCGCATTTGCAAAGCAAACTCCCCAAAAGCTTATGCTTCTAGCAAAAACTTTGCAGTTTCTGTTGAGAAAGTAAAAAGAGCTAATGAGCAGTTTCTCTTCTGTGTTCAAGGATCTTTAAAACAAGAATGAGTTTAAAATTGCAAAGAGGGCTGGGGATGTGGCTCAAGTGATAAAGCGCTCGCCTGGCATGCGTGAGGCGCTGGGTTCGATCCTCAGCACCGCATAAAAATAAAATAAAGATGTTGTGTCCACCGAAAACTAAAAAAAATAAATAAATATTTAAAAAATTCTCTCTCTCTCTCTCTCTCTCTCTCTCTCTCTCTCTCTCTCATAAAAAAATGCAAAGAGAGTTAAGCACAAAGGGGAGAGTAAAAGTAAACCAAGAAAGTCTCTTCACCCATCTTTCCTGGCAAGTTTGGTGAAGTAAACAATTCATGTGGTCCACAGCTTAACAGTTACCAACTATTATTAAATATCAGTTTTAAAGTAGATAACATATAAAATAGGCATCTAATTAGTAATTCAGATATAAGCAAGTCTCAGTTTTGAATTAAATTGCCTGACCAACTATTAACTCTGTGCAACCAACTCTGAGATACTATAACTGAATATATGTCTATTAGGAAAAATGTCTTTAAAACAGTAGTGAGGATAGCTCAACACAGAGCTCAGTTTGTAACTTTAAGTTTATTCCTAATGTTTCTTATCAGTTAACATTTAATTTCCAGGATGAAGTGCATTAGTAGCCAGGCCTGGTGGCACACACATATAATTTTAGCAACTTGGGAAGCTGAGGCAGGAGGATCATGGGTTCAAGAGCAGCCTGGGCAACATAGTGAGAGAACATCTCAAACAATGAAAAGTAGGATATTCTTTAAATTTTTAATTTACTTGAGGTATTTCTATATTGCCCAATATTAAATCAGTTATCTAATATATGATGATTTATTAAAATAATTAGCATTCTACATATTATATTTTAAAGTTTTTATAGTATAAAAGAATATTTCTGAATTATGAGTCTAGGCTCTGAAAAACAAGTCATAGCCTGGAAAACATGTGAATGTCCAATAGAATTATGTACATGATATTCTACTTTAACAAATGGCTGAAAATACTATAGGATTTTGAAAACAGAATCACAGATCAACAATGTTTTTTTTCTTGACTATGGCTTTCTTTAAGAAAAAAAATCACATTACCATTAATTCAAGTTCCAAATGCAGGAAAAGATAAATATATTGAACATAGCAAAAGTTTATTATTTTTATTGTTTTTAAGAAATTTTCTGCAATTATATTATCTCATACTTCACTAAAGCGAAAGTTTAGTTGGCCAGAGTTATAATATTGAAAATAATTATTACACCAAATCCTAGCCATCAATCAATAAATCAGATGTGGAAGAATTTCGGATGGGGATATCATAAAAATGTAGTTTATTACATATTCACATTAGGAAAAATCTTTTCCTTATCACATGTATGAGATTTTTGTTTATAGTCTACAGAAAATATGAAATCAAAGAGAAAAGTTTTCATATATAACTTTTTAAAAATTAATTATACATGACAGCAGAATCAAAGAGAAAGGTTTTGACCTTTGGAGTTTACAGTTTAGTGGAAGAGAATAAGCACAACTATTCACACCACTATACATCTGTGGAGAAAGCACTAAATACCAGTCCCAGAAGAGATCAGCCCTTTGAAAGGCACAAGTTCTTGAGATGAACCTTTATAGGTGTTAGAAGAAAAATGTAATCTAAGTATGGTGGTGTATATATATAAACATACTGAATGGTAAAGGCAATTGCAAAATGAAAGGGCAGATATAATGATGGTGAGTGTCATAAGACACAATATCCACAAAAACCAATTTAAATATTAGATGAAGAAAAGAAACCCAAATCATCTAGTTTTGGTATCATTCACAAAAAGCAATGGTCAAAAAGAAATGAAAAATAGTGTCTGGTCAACCAAAGGAGTGCATGGTATTTCTCCCGAAGACATAATGCTCTGAGGGCATAGGAGAGAATGGGGAAAAGACAAAAGTTAAAATGGACTATTCCCCTTGGAGCATCTGAGAGATTTCAAGAAGCTGTCACTTGATTTAAACAGGCTCGATTTAAACTGTTTCGGACAGGTAATAATTTTGAAAAGAACATGTAAACACAAAAATTAAGTAAATAAGAAATGTATTCTGAGCACCACAGACCAGCCAAGAGGTGAGGGCAGTCAGAAGCATTGGCTGTGTAAGCAGCTGGTAAGGGGCGGAGTACAGAGCTGGTAGGTGTGGAAGCTGTCAGGGAGGTTGGGGCATTGGTCGCTAAACAAAATAGTACAATAATTAAGTAAATAAGAAAAAAGAGAGAGGACAAAGGAAATCAATATCTCACTGCCAATGAAGGATAGAAAGATCTTCAAGGGTGGGTAAATAAGAGATATTAATATGAACTTCTTTTTATGCAAATACAGATACAGAAATATATACACATGTGCATATGAATATATATACACATATTTTCTAGCTCTGTTTTATGAGAGGTCCTTGCAGCAATGGAATCACAAGAGCAATGAACAAATTGAGTATCTCCATTTAATAGAAAACAGAACTTTTTATAAAAATGACTGATTCAGGGCTGGAATGAGACAAACACCAGACGAACCTGGGACATGTTGTGCTGGATCAGAGGAAAATGCAAATACAAAATAGGAGTCAGCTTAAAGGGGGCCTTAAAATAATCTGCATCAAAATAAATCAGAGAAAAATGGATTGCCAAACTACACAATAAAATAGGATTTCATAAGTCCATACTAATATAAATAGATGAAAAGAAGCAAAAGTTCGGGCTGGGGATGTGGCTCAAGCAGTAGCGCACTCGCCTGGCATGTGTGAGGCCCGGGTTTGATCCTCAGCACCACATACAAACAAAGATGTTGTGTCCGTCGATAACTAAAAAAAAAAATAAATATTTTTTTAAAAATTCTCTCTCTCTCTCTCTCCCTCTGTCATTAAAAAAAAAAAGATTTAAAAAAAAAAGAAGCAAAAGTTCTCCCTTACAGAAGGACAACTAATGCTTAAAACCTGAATGATGAAAATTGAAAATTACCTATTGATAACTATCATAGACTGGTGGTTAATGTAGGTTAAAGTCATCAGTGTACACTAAGACTGTCTGGAGGTTTGATAAATAAAAGAAGAGTGGTGAATATTAGAATTTCTTCTCATAGAAAACTCATTACAAAAGGGGAAATGGTAAATACTAACTCTACCAAGTGATCAAAGATCAGTGTAAGTTGACTCAACTATGAGCCTCCACTATGATGTACTAAAAAGAACGCAGGATCATTTCTGTCCTACTTGTGCCAAGAACACATGCTTGAGTGTGGTTATGAGAAAATATCATTTGATCAACACAGGAGTATTTAGGGGTGACGGACATCACAGTTGCAGCTTGCTTTCAAAGGATAGGTAAGAACTTATAGTGAGAAGGCTGATAGAACATTTGAATCAAGATAAGTAAACCAGGGTATTTGTACTATTCTAGCAACTTATCAATAGTTTGAAATGATGTTGACATAAAGTTTTTAAAAATAAATCTAACATATATCTATTTACTGAATTTTATTTTTATGTTGAGCCATGTTTTACTAAAATAACATAAAATTGATCACAGTGAATTCTAGGTTTTCTTTTCTCCAGAGATTGGTGTGAACTGGTGAGGTTGGATGAGAAGACAGATGGGCTCAGAGGGTTTGGCCCTTCTGTCATTGAGTCATTTCACCAGATTTGTGTGAGCTGAAGCACCACCATGCCACCAGGCTCTCTCTTCTGCTTCCATCATGACTGCATGCAGAAGTCCCTCGTTCCTGTCTTCATGCCTTTCAGCCCCTTTGTCCTTGTGGTTGCCTTTTCCCTCTTACTAGAATTAGTACACAACAGTTTCTTGTCTGTTTTCAAGCTGTGGCCAATGACATTTTTAAAAATTAATTAATTAATAACTGAAGAATATTGTGATATGTACTTCAACATTAGTCAGGGTTTTCTAGAAAAACCAAACCAACAGACAGAGAGTGAGAGAGAGTGTGTGTATGTGTGTGTGTAAAGTGGGGAGGGTGGTGGGGGGGAGATTTAAGGAATTCATTGATGTTGTTGAGAGGGCTAAATCCAAAATCTTCCAAAGGACATAGAAAAACTCAGGTCAGACTTCAGACAAAATGTTACAGTGTTGAGTTTAAAATTTGTAGGGGAGGACTGGGAATGTAGTTCAGTGGTTGAACACTTACCCGGGAAGTGTGAGGCCCAGAGTTCTATTCCTAGAACTATTTTAAAAATTAAATATATTAATAAATAAATAAGATTTGTAGAGATGGGAGCAAAAGCCTGGTAACTCAGGCAGGATTTCTACCTAAAATATTAGAGTAGGATGCCTTCATCTCTGAGGAATATCAGGTTTTACTCTGAAGTCCTGATTAAATGATGTCCACCGATATTACCCATAGACATTCTCTTTCTTAAAAGTCACCTGATTGTCAGGGTTAATCACATCTATAAAATTCTTTTATAGAAACATCTAGATTCATATTTTACCAAAGAACCAGGCAACTTAGCTTAAACAAATTAACATAAAATGAACCAATACTAAGGTACCTTCTAAAAAATTTAAACTTTCAGCCAATTATTTTTCAAAGAGTATAGGAAAAATTGACAATGGAAATTTGAAAAGGTACCATCCAAAGCACTGGACTTCTAACTGATGCAAACACAAATGCATTCAAGACTCTAAAATGTCTCAAATTGCACCCAAAAGTTTGTTACTCGTTGATAGAATCTATTTAAATATATATAAAAAGTCTGGGTTTTAACACCCTAGCCATAATTCTTTTTTTTTTTTTTTTTTTTTTTTTTGGTAACAGGGATTGAACTCAGGGGCATGCGACCACATCCCCAGCCCTATTTTGTATTTTATTTAGAGACAGGGTCACACAGAGTTGCTTAGCCCCTCACTTTTGCTGAGGCTGCCTTTGATCTTGTGATCCTCTCACCTCAGTCTCCCAAGCCACTGGGATTACAGGCATGCTCCATCACACCCGGCCCCTAACCTTAATCCTAATTCTAAAAGATTGAAAAGAAAGAATAAACTTTGAAAAATACACAAGGCAGAAAATGTTTATGAGAAAATGACAATAAAGGTGAAAAAAAAACCAAAGGGAAAGAAAGTAGGAGAGGATTTTTATTTAAATCTGTACAAATAATGAATGACTCTAGCTAAATTTGAAAATAATGGGCCAGTATAGCATATCTAATTTAAATTAATTTGACATAAGATCAGGAAAATTAGGGTTTGTCCAGACTGACACTCTTTAAAAAGAAATGCCAACTTCATAAGCAATGACAGAAATGGACTTCATGAAAAAAGAAAAAGTAAACAAAAAACTCAAGGCATGGCATGATTTTAAAAGACTCTATGTACAGAAAAAATAGGTGATTTAAACATAAATCCAGAGGACTTTCCAAACAGAACATAAAAATTTTGTATTAAAGAAATACATATGAATCTTTTCACCTTGCTGACATGTCTCCCCTCCCCCTTCCCTGTTCTTCCTCTAACTCTGTTGATCTGCCCCTTTCATGCATTCACTTTGAAATTAATGAGGTTGGGAAGAAATTGTGCAGTCAGCATTTGAGGGTGAAAAGGTGGGAAGGTTCAGATTAATTCACCTAAGATCAATCATCTTCTATCCACCACCTTAGCACCTTTTGTTCTTTCATACAGAAAAACAACTTTTATATATTTTTCATAAATTAATTTAGTTGGCTTAATCCCAGCACTGCACTGGTTCTTACTTGAAATTTTAAGCACTTGCAGAATAATTCAAATGTTTTACTTGTGGAGGTAACTGTTCTACTGAGTTTAAATGATTACATTTTATTATTGAAAATGTTAGGGGATTGGATTGTGGCTCAGTGGTAGAGTGCTTCCCTAGCATGTGTGAGGCACTGGGTTCAATTCTCAACACTATGTGTAAATAAACAAAAAATAAAGGTCTATTGTCAACTAAAAAATATTTTGAAAAGAAAATGTTTAAAAAAATGTTATTTGACTGAAACTTACTTCTGAAAATTCAACTTTGAAATCCAGGAGCAAAAGTCAAGAAAATATTGCTTATAAATTAGTGATTACTCAAATAACAGTTACAAACAGGAGAAAAATCAAATATAGATCATAAATTCAACATAACTTAAGACCTGCATAGTTTTTCTTTCTGCTCTGATGGTTACAGGAGGGAGTCACACTAGACTCAGGCCTGCAGAGTTTAAAACAATATATAAATATATACATGTGTGCTTAATAAATGACTTTCTTGTAACACTGGTACCTTGAAAATAATACAATTATGAATAATAAAATTACTCAAATATGTGCAGCACTTGATTTACCACATTCAGTTTCACCCTGTAGAGTAGGCTAAGGAAGTTGAGGCAGGAGAATTCCAAGTTTGAGGTTACCTAAAACAACTTAGCAAGGCCCTGTCACAGAGAGAAAAAGAAAGTGGTACTCTGTCCTGTCCTAGATTCTTTTTGTTTATTATAAACTCACATTTAAAAATGCTCTGTTTATTAATTCATGTTATTTTTATATTAATTCTAAGAAAGAGGATATATTTTACAAATGAGACTAAGGTCCAATGTGATTAAGACCTTTTCCCATAGTCATACCATTTGGTAACACCTGAGATGAGTTTTGTACCCAGCAAACTTTTAGAGCCTGTGCTCCTAACCACTGTTCTCCATTATACCAAAAACTCCAACCAAAGGTCATCACTGCCCATTTAGGAGTACAGGCTCATTCTAAGAAAAGCACAAAACCAGTAGAAATTGAAACACAAACTAAGAAACATAATAAGAAACAGAGTTAACATGTAATGGCTACCACCAAAAGGCTTGCCTGAGGTTTTATGAGTCTGTAATTCTCTATATTACAATCCTATTTTTCTTAAAATACTCACAGTGGTTTCTGCTCCCCTGATCAAACTCTGGTATTTGTTATCAGAAGTAGTTCAAGTTTGAGTAGAACAGCAGCATTCAAGCAACACCCAAAGCCCAAAGTTCCAGTCCACGCAAGACTCCGCGAGCCCTTTAGCAGAATCACCTATCAACACATCTTCAGATCACCAAGACTTAACTCTGCTTCCATGCAGGTAACTCATCTGCTACTTACCCACAGCCCAATACCATTGCCTGGCTCCCCCTACCTCCAGACACCACTGAAATCAGACTGCCGCCATCTTAGCTCAACATTCTCGCCATATTAGGTGGAGCAGTTCCCAGACCAGACCTCCAGGGGCCAGTGGATTTTCACAGAAACCACCAGCCCTTCGACCACCCACACAGAAATCAGAGCCTCTGGGCTTGAGGAATCTCCGGAATCCTGACCCAAAGTCCACAGTTATAGCTCACACACTGCTGACAAGCAGCTTAGCAGAAACACCTATCAGCTCCTCTGCAGAACTCCAGACTGCGCTCCACTCCCACGCAGGTCACTCAGATGCTACCTATCCACAGTAAAAGGCCATCACCCAGCTCCCCCAACATCACCAGACACCCTGGAGGTGGAAGCAGACCAACTCAATATTGGAAAACCTTTCTTGCCATTTTTTTGGTGGGCGTGGCTATCAGATTGGATTACTATTTGAGCAGGTACCTGATCTCCAATTCCTCCCCCCTCCCCAATGGCATTAACTTAGCACAGTGGCCACCTAACACAAGATCAGCTTTCAGTTGGAAAGGAGTGCAGTGCAAACAGAGTACTGCCCACCTGGTGTGAGCCTGGGAGTGAGAGGTCTCACAGTTGGGACCTGATAAATAAGAGAGGAGAAGGGACTAAAGTCTGGAGCATAACACAGAGATCAGGATTTTGGAAATCTCCAGGCAAGAGAGGGAGACAATACTGGGGGCTCAAGTCAAATGAGTGGTCACAAAATAAGACCCATGAGGCACTATTTCCCTTCTAGGACTGGTGAGCAGCTCTCCCCACTTCCAGATGCTCAGCACCAGGTCCAGTCTTCACACCCTGCTTACCTACACCATCCTGAGGGCAGAGACACCTACTGGATGAGACAGCCCCACCTACTGGATGAGAAGAGAAAGAAGTGGATCTCTAAGAGTATTTTTTTTCCTCTTTCTCTTGGATCCTCTGGCCCTCACATGCCCAACATATGTAAAACCAAGAACTTTGCATGAAATAGAACTTTGAGGACTGAGTCACCTGAATAATATAATATAGAGGAATTGCATAAGTCCTTTTTTTCTTTTTTTTTCTTTTTCTTCTCTTATTTTTCTTTCTTTCCCTTTTTTTTTTCTTTTCTTCTTCCTTCACCCTCCATATTATACTACTTTAACATCTTGTATTTTCCTAAAAACATATGAGTGTTTGTTTTATGTACTCTACTGGCTTCCCACGTAATTGTCTATCCCAAATTACCTCCTATCTATTCTCCTGCTACTAGCCCTCTTCACTGGATTTCTCCTTCACATTTCCTAAGATATATTAACTATATACCCTCACATCTTCTCCCCTCAACATTTCGTCCTATTCCAAGCCCCCAGTTCATTGTCCACCACCAGAAACTATACACCTTTTTATGAAACTACTGATTATATTTTAAATAATACTTGAATCCAACATTTCTGGACATTGAGACTAAACTGTAAATATATTAATAACAACAATTTGTTCATAAGTGATGCATTGTTGATATTGGGATCTGGTAACATTATTCTTCCCCACAAAGGAGAGATCTTGGAAACCTACAAGAGCTATAGGGTAAAAACAATAACATGCAAGATCCACAGAGCTGGAAAGGAAGACACATGAGCAACATGAAAAGACAAAGGAAGAAAATACCACAAACAAATCAAGACAACGTATCATTAGAAGCATTGGCAGCTACAGCAGAAAAAAAATGACAGAAAAATATTTCAGGATATACATGCTTAAAATTTTTTGGGATCTCAAAGAAAACATAAGAGAAAAAATACAGGCAGTGGGGGCTGGGGATGTGGCTCAAGCGGTAGCGCGCTCGCCTGGCATGCGTGCGGCCCGGGTTCGATCCTCAGCACCACATACAAACAAAGATGTTGTGTCCACCGAGAACTAAAAAATAAATAAATATTTAAAAAAAAAAAAATACAGGCAGTGAAAGATCACTTCGACAATAAGCTACATAAACAAATCCAAGAAGCAAAAGATCACCTCAACAGGGAGATAGAGGTTCTACAAAAAAAAAAAAAACCAAACAGAAATTCTTAAAATGAAAGAAATAATAATCCAAATTAAAAACTCAAATGAAAGCATCACCAACAGAGTAGACCAGTTAGAAAATAGGACATCAGACAATGAAGATCAAATAAATCATCATGCAAAGAACATAGACTACACAGCAAAATGATAAGAAACCATGAGTAGAACATTCAAGAAATATGAGATAGTATAAAAAGACAAAATTTTAAGAGTTATTGGGATAGAGGAAGGCGTAGAGGTCCAAATCAAAGGAATGAACAATCTATTCAATGAAATAATATTAGAAAACATTCCAAACATGAAGAATGAATTGGAAATCCAAATTCAAGACTACAGGACACCAAATGTACAAAATCACAACAGACCCACACCAAGGCATGTTATAATGAAAATGACAAACATACAGAATAAGGAGAGAATTTTTAAAAGCCACAAGAGAAAGGAATCAGATTACATATAAGGGAAAACCAATTAGGATAATGGCAGATTTTTCAACACAGACTCTAAAAGCTAGAAGACCCTAGAACAACATATATCAAGCTCTGAAAGATAATGGGTGCCAACCAAGAATCTTGTATCCAGCAAAATTAAGCTTTAGATTTGAAGATGAAATAAAAACCTTCCATGATAAACAAAAGTTAAAAGAATTGATAGCTAGAAAACCAGCAGTACAAAACATCCTCAGCAAAATATTTCACGAAGAGGAAATGAAAAACAGCAATGAAAATCAGGAGAGGGAAGTAGTACACTAAAGGAAAAACTAATCAAGAGGAAAACCAATTCCAGTAAAATAACAAAAATAAACAAATATGGCTAGAAACACAAACCATGTCTCAATAGTAACCCTAAATGTTAATGGGCTTAAACTCACCAATAAAAAGACATAGGCTAGCAGATTAGATTGAAAAAAAAAAAAAAGACCCAACAATATGCTGCCTCCAGGAGACTCATCTGATAGAAAAAGACATAGACAGACTGAAGGTGAAAGGTTGGGAAAAATCATATCACTCATATGGACTATGGAAGCAAGCAGTGGTTTCCATACTCATGTCAAATAAAGTAGACTTCAAGCCAAGGTTAATCAAAAAGGATAAAGATGGCATTACATACTGCTCAAGGGAACTATACACCAACAAGACATAATAATCATAAATATATATGCCCCAAATAATGGTGCAGCTATGTTCATCAAACAAACTCTTTTCAAGTTCAAGAGTCTAATAGACCACAACACAATAATCTTGGGTGACTTTAACACACCTCTCTAACAACTGGATAGATCTTTCAAACACAAGTTGAATAAAGAAACTATAGAACTCAATAACACAATCAATAATTTAGACTTAACTGACATATATAGAATATTCAACCTGCATAAAGCTGATACACATTTTTCTTAGCATCACATGAATCCTTCTCTAAAATAGACCATATATTTTGCCTCAAAGCAACTCTTAGCAAATACAAAAAGGTAGAGATACTACCATACATTTTATCAGATCATAATGGAATGAAATTGGAAATCAACGACAAAATTAAAAAATAAAAATTTCTGCATCACATGGAGACTGAAGAATATGCTACTGAATGAACAATGGGTTACAGAAGACATCAAGGAGGAGATTAAAAAATCTTAGCGGTAACTGAGAACACAGACACAACATATCAAAATCTCTGGGACACTATGAAAGCAGTACTAAGAGGAAAATTCATTGCATATAGTTCGTCCTTAAAAGAAGAAAAAGTCAACAAATAAATGACCTCACACTACATCTCAAAGCCTTAGAAAAAGAAGAAAAAAACAGCAGCAAAAGCAATAGAAGGCAAGAAATAATTAAAATTAGAGATGAAATCAATGAAATCAAAACAAAAGAAACAATTGAAAAATTTGACAAAACAAAAAGTTGGTTCTTTGAAAAAATAAATAAAATTGACAGGCCCTTAGCCATGCTAATGAAGAGAAGGAGAGAGAGAACTCAAATTACCAGCATACATGATGAAAAAGGTAATGTCACAACAGACACTACAGAAATACAGAGGATAATTAGAAATTATTATTATCTACGTATCCTGCTATACTATTATTACGTATCCTGCTATACTAGGGGAGAGATTCTAAGTGAAAAATGGCTGGCTATTTTATTAGGGTCTAACCTACTGGGGGACTGAAGCCCTGTAGACAGGCTATGACCAATGAACTGTTAGAAGGACTCTGGCAGGACTGTTATTCATGCTATACCAGCCAACCTAGATGACCTTCAGTGGATGAATGGATAACAAAAATGTGGTATATATACACAATGGAATTTTACTCAGCAATAAAAGAGAATAAAATCATGGCATTTGCAGATAAATGGATGGCATTGGAGAAGATAATGCTGTGTGAAGTTAGCCAATCCCCAAAAAACAAATGCCGAATGTTTTCTCTGATATAAGGAGGCTGACTCATGGTGGGGTAGGGAGGGGAAACATAGGAGGAATAGATAAATTCTAGATAGGAAAGAGGGGAGGGAGGAAAAGGGAGGAGGCAGGGATTACCAAGGATGGTGGCATGTGATGGACATCATTATCCAAAGTATATGTATGAAAGACATGAATTGGATGTCAACCTACTTTATATACAAACAGAGATATGAAAAATTGTGGTATATATGTGTAATAAGAATTGTAATGCAAAAAAAACCAAAGTACATGTATAAAAACATGAATTGGCGTGAACGTACTTTATATACAAAGATATGAAAAATTGTCCTCTATATGTGTAATAAGAATTGTAATGCATTCCACTGTCATGTATTTAAAAAAAATAAAATAAAAACTCACATTTGAAAAAAAGAAAATAAAACATGGAATGGCTCTATTTGGGGGCTAGATATGAGGATTTTTTAGCTACTGTGATGTTTAATTTCATATGTCAATTTGACTGGGCCATGAGATGCCCAGATATCTGATTAAATATATTCCTGTGTCTGTGAGGGTGTTTCTAGAGGAAATCAGACTTTGAATTGGTGGAGTGAGGAAAACAGGTGGTCCATCCCAGTGTGGTAGGACACTCAACTGATAGGACAACATCCTATCAGTTGAGGGCTTGATTAGAACAAAAAGGTGAAGGAAGATTGAATTTGCTTTGCCTGACAGCTTGGCTGCTATCTGGATTTTCTCCTGCCTGTAGAATTACCAGTTCTCACGGCTTTGGACTGGAGTGAAAGCTGCAACACTGGTTCTCTGGCTACCAGGCCTTTGAAGTCAAACAACAACAAGTGTTGGCGAGGATGTGGGGAAAAGGGTACACTTGTACACTGCTGGTGGGACTGCAAATTGGTGAGGCCAATTTGGAAAGCAGTATGGAGATTCCTGGGAAAGCTGGGAATGGAACCACCATTTGACCCAGCTATCGCCCTTCTCGGACTATTCCCTGAGGATCTTAAAAGAGCGTACTATAGGGATACTGCCACATCAATGATCATAGCGGCACAATTCACAATAGCTAGACTGTGGAACCAACCTAGATGCCCTTCAATAGATGAATGGATAAAAAAAAATGTGGCATCTATACACAATGGAGTATTATGCAGCACTAAAAAATGACAAAATCATAGAATTTGCAGGGAAATGGATGGCTTTAGAGCAGATTATGCTAAGCGAAGCTAGCCAATCCTTAAAAAACAAATGCCAAATGTCTTCTTTGATATAAGGAGAGCAACTAAGAACAGAACAGGGAGGAAGAGCATGAGGAAAAGATTAACATTAAACAAAGACGAGTGGGGGAAGAGAAAGGGAGAGAGAAGGGAAAGCATATGGAAATGGTAGGAGACCCTCAATGTTACACAAAATTACATATAAGAGGTTGTGAGGGGAAAGGGTGGGGGGAAACAAGGGAGAGAATTGAACAACAGCAGATGAGGTAGAGAGGGAAGATGGGAGGGGAGGGGAGGGGGGATAGTAGGGGATAGGAAAGGTAGCAGAATACAACAGTCACTAATATGCCATTATGTAAAAATGTGAATGTGTAACTGATGTGATTCTGCAATTCGTATATGGGGTAAAAATGGGAGTTCATAACCCAATTGAGTCAAATGTATGAAAGATGATATATCATGAGCTTTGTAATGTTTTGAACAACCAATAAAAAAAAAGAAAAAAAATTTTGTGGTAGTCAAAAAGGCTGGGTGTATGTCAACTAACAATTCTTGAATCCAAATCTCCTTAAGAGTAATTTGCTTGTAGAGAAATATTTATTTGTGTAGATTGGGGTGCTTGAGCTTAAAAAAGATAAGGGAGGCACAGTGGGGGAGGAATGACTGTCAACTCTAGCTGTCTCTATTTTTAGTTGATGTAGGTAGCATGAGCAAAAGGGTTAGTGTTAGAAGATGCAGATTTCATTATAGAGGTGAAAACTAAATATGCTTAGTGGTAGAGGTGAAATAAATAGTAAGAGTAAATATTTAATGGGTCTATTCTATGATCAACTTACTATTTCAGAACCCTTAAACTTCTACCACCTTCCAAAGAACAAAGGTGAAATACAATTGAGCTTGTCTTTTCCTCTATTCTATGAAGATCCTTAGGCAAATGGAAAATAATTCTCCCAAGCGCCAAAAATGCTTAATGGAAGAATTAGGATTAAATTCTAGTTCTCCTTTATTCCCCCTGACATGGTTCAGGGGAAATTGTGCTGAGTGTCCATAGACATTGAAACAAATTGTTGTGAAACTAGATATTTTAATTTTCTGCTGCTAACTTTTTAAGTGCTAGTGTGTGGGTTTTTGATGACTGCATTTCTGAGAGACTGCAAAAGAAACAGCAAAGAATAGAAAGACAAACATAATGAAAAATGTAGCACCTCTAGGCAATGCCTGTTAACTGTAAATAGCATTCTTTACTCTGAAATTGCATGCAGACTGCTATAGTTAAATTTAGGGGAAAAAATGATAATAATGAACACAAGTTTTTGTCCAGATCTTACAAGTTTACTCCTTGGAGTAAGCTTTCCTTGTAATCATTTTACTAATATCACCAACTTCCAACATTTTAGAGAAAGGCTTTGCCATGTTATATGTGATAAAACCATATCTTCTTTGATATGGTGGTGTTTGAACTGGATCTTAGTGAATAAATAAGAATTTTAAGGACAAATTAAAAGTGATAGGAAAAGAGAATAGTCCCTGGAAAAGAAACAACACTGGCAAAGTACCAAGTTAAGGAAGCAGTAGATTGAAGTGAGAAGGACACATGGAAGAGTCTTTAATTGCTCTCATGGTGGTACAAGTGAAAGATGTTCAGTGGTGAACAGTGACAGGTAGATTAAAGAGATTCAAGAAAATACTGGTCAAAGCATCTTTCTGACTTAAGAATGACCTGGATGTGGGTGGAGAAAGAAAATAGAAAACAGATGAGCATGACATCAAGTTTCAAGCATGAGAAGCTTCCCACCAATGCCCTTAACTGAAATGATAAAAAGAAAAGAAGTATTTGGACATATTGGGATGTGGTTTTTTGAGATTGCCCCCAATCTTCAATAATTCCCATTCTTCTGTAATACTTTCCTCTTGAGATAAGCTAGATCCAGCAATTTTCTCCCAACCAACAATTTATAACAAAGGTGATATCATGCTACTTCCGGAATTAGGTGTCTTAGTCTATTCAGGCTATTACAAAATTCCAAAGCCTGTCTAGCTTATAAACAACAAACATTTATTTCTCTTAATATTGGAGACTGGGATATCTAAGATCAAGGTAACAATAGATCCAGTGTCTGGTGAGGACCAGCTTCCTCATGAATGTAGGATCTGTGCTTTTTTAAGGTGGAAAGGGTTAGGGTTTCTCTCCCCCTACCCTACATTTTTATGAGGATGCTATCCTATTCAGGAGGGTTCAACACCATAACCTAATCACTTTCCAAAGGCCCCACATCTTAATACCTGGGAGAAGGTAAATATTTCTTCGTGTGAACTTTGGATGAACACAAGCATTCAGACTACATTAGGTTAGAATTTTTTTACTTCCATCTTGCTAGCAGAATCCTTGCCTTACTAGCTTTGATGAAACAGGCTGCCATCTTGGAAAAGCTCACTGAGCCCAAACTAAGTGCAGCCTACAGCCAACAGCTAACATAGAAATGAGGCTTTCTTTCTACACTTAAAGAATTAAATCCTGTCTAAAATTATATATGTTAGTTTTGAGGTGGTCCCTTCCCAAGCCTAACCTTCAAGTGAGACCCAAACCCTGACCCAAATCCTGGTTCTGGTCTTGTAAGAGACCACAAAACATAGGAGACCTCCAAGAATCTATGAAAAGGAACTAGGAAAGAAAGAATCACCCATTTGACCCAGACAGCACACAGACTGGTACTCAGCTAATGATGGTACAATTTCAAGTCATAACTCTCCCAACCTCCACTTCCTTTCTTCTCTCTTCTTCTCTTTATCCCTGAGTGATTAAAAAAAAATCAGCTTGGAAATGGAGGGAGCCAACAAGTGATGAGAAGAGAGCGGTGTGGTAGTTTAGGACTTGGTAGAAGTAAAAAACAGAAAACAGGTATGGCTTCTTGCCTACTGCAGGCTTCCATGTCTGAGGTTGGCTGGAGCTGGGAATAGAGAACAAATTTTAACTGTTAATCAAGTTCATAATTTTTATTAAAATAGTACCAGATTTCTCATTTACAAAATTGAGACAATGTTTAGACCTCAAGTTAATGTAAGATCCATTATATGACAGAAAAGTCACCACGTCTGCCACTTTCAGTTTCCCAGACACCAAAGCAACACAAGAAAACTTCAGTTATATAATCTCCACTATCAAGAGTAAAGGTCAAAACCTCATGAAGGCCAAATTTTCCTAGGATTACTCTCTATAGAAAGAGATGACAAGTAGGAGCCAAATAGAAACAACGAATGCTCGTGGTGAGTCAGCTGGTTAGCAAATCTCCAGCATCAAGACTTGCATTATCCATATTATTTTGTGTAAAAATGAAAAGACTGACAAATCTTGAAAATGCATTATTTTCCATGACTGCTATAATGAATTTCTACAATCTTGGTGGCTCAAAATAATAGAAACTTATTTTCTCACAAAGGATTCTTCTGGAGGCCTAAAGTATCACTGATCTGAAGTTGGTGTGTTAGGTTTGCATTCCCTCTGGTGGTTCCAGAAGAGTATCCATTCCTTTCCTCTTACAGCTTCTGGTGGCCATTCTCGTCCTTATGGCTGTACCACCCCAATCTCTGTTTTCACAGTCACATTGTTTTAATCTGTTTTGTTATGTGTAAGATCTGCCTCTACCTTCCACTTATAAAAATATGTAGGGTTTCATTTAAGGACCTTCTGGATAATCTAGGAAATATTGCCCAAGCTCAAGCTTCTATTTTCTTTTTTTCCCAGTATAAGGTAATAGTCACAAATTCCAGTTGTTAATCTTTTAGGGAGAAGTCATTAATCAGCCTACCACAGCATATGAACTCTTATTAGTCAGCTTTTTGTCACTGTTACCAAAATACCTAAGAAGAATCACTGAAAGAAGAAAATGTTAATTTTGGTTTCAAAGTTTTAATTCAGGGCTGGATGATTCATTGTTCTGGTCCTGAAAGGAGGCAGAATGTACAGGAGAAAGGGCATGGTGGAGGAAAGCTGCTCAGCTCCTGACAACTGGAAGCAGAGAGAGAAAAAGGAGTTGGGGACAAAAACACAAAATCCACAAAGGTCTGCCCCCAGGAACCTATTTCCTCCAGCCATGCCCCACCCACCTACAGTTACGATCCAGAAATACTATAAATTATTAATTCATCAAATGGGTTAATAATACACTGATCAGGTCATAGCTCTCAGAATCTAATCATTTCACTTTCAAACATCTCTGCATTGTCTATCACATGAGCTTATCGGGGGACACCTCATACCCAAACCATAACGTGAATATCATTAGGTGTATAAATAATATGCAGAATAAGATTTTTTTCTACTCATATCTCTTAGGTAATAAATTGGATTCTAAATTCAGAAGTCATGGTGAATTTCAATAACACCTTAATCAATGTAATAAATTCTCACATTGTAGTTACAAGTAGGATTTTTATTTCTCAATATTAAGAATAGAACAGATTTCTGAAAGCCAACAGGTATTGTTGAATAGTCTCTGTAAAGATCTGGCCAGAGTATTTAAAATTCCATCACTCACAAATGATTCTACTTGGAGTTGTACATAAGGAAAGTAAATTTATTGTTGTCCCTTTCGGTTAGTAAAATCTAAAATAGCTCAATATGGGACCTTAGCTCATAGGCAGGATCTCGGTTCATCTTAGTCCTTAATATTTTGATAAGAAAATTGAGGCTCAAATGACTGCTCTCAGGTCTCACTGCCCAGACATGCAGAAGGGACGAGAATTAACACATCTTCACTTCTCATCCATGATCTTTCCTTTGACCTATGCAACTTTATTTATTTATTTGTTCATTTACTGAAATAAAAGCTAGTTTTCTCACTCTCCTGTCCAGGAATCATCTAATTTAGAATTAAAGGGCATTAACTAGGATTTAAGTCTTTATTTCTAAATATTCTTAGTGAACTCTGACATACAAAAGTCTGATCTGTAAAGAAGGAAACTCAAGGAGAATGGTGACTAATTCTCAACTGCTATGAGGTTAATTCAAAGGAGTTTGCCAGTTAAGATTTAATGTGAACAAGAGGGACAAAGCCTGCAAATGTACTCAGTAGACACAGTGAGCAGACTTAATTTATAACAGCTGGGGAGGTTTCCATCTACAAATTAAATTAAAGCAGCAGAAATTTGCTCTCTCCCACCAAATAAGTTGGTTTGTGGTTCTCTAAAAACTCACTATTTATCTAGTCTTTTGTCATGGAGAGAGACTTGATAAAAGAGCACAATGTCACTGATATCCTTTGTCAATCATTGAAGTTGACGTTTTCCAGGCAAACTTACAGGGGAGACAGCTGATTACTATGTAAGCTCCCCCTGTATCTCCAACCAATACTAGGATGCCATTTGACAAATCCAACTTAAAAAATTCGAGTGGGTAGGTGATTTTGAAATGATTTAGTTCTTTTAGTTACTCACAACATAAAATACAGAAGACATTACAACATGGTCCAAGCTCTTTCTCAGAGTATTATATGTCATGTTTAGACAGTTGGAACTCCCTGCTATTATTTATTCATGCCAACATAAATTATTCTCTTCAAATGAACTCAAGTCACGTAAACTCTGGCTTCCAGGAATCAGAGCATGCTTTCTTTTGGAGGATGTGAATTCCACCTCATTCCTTGGAAATTGAAAAATTAAATAGCAAACAGCTCAGTGTCTGCAATCAATACCTACTTCAGTAACTCATTGAGATTGTTTGACACCAGCATGAGTTGCAGTCTTGGGAGTATTAAGGTTGTGAAATCTTTTTTTGCTATCAACTCCAAAACCAAGATGAGGTACAGTAGGTAGTTGCCTTTATTATGGGGGTCTGAAAGGGAATGGTTGTTTTATTTATTTTAAAGCCAATTCAAGGATGATGAATGGTGTCAGTTTGACAGCACCAAAGACTGAAATTCTTCATCCTTCCAAGGTTTAGCAGGGCAAGGATTGCAATTTCTTTTACAGTCTACTGTGTGAAATGCCTTAACTCTTACCTGAATAAACTGATTCTAAAAATGTAGTATCAGGATCATGATCTATTCTGACAATTCCCTCTTTCCTGATAACCCTGATAAGTGTGAGGGTAAATGTAATAAAAGAGACTTTATTTATTTATTTACTTTTTAAGATAATTTTTTTTTCTCTTCAGTTGGAACTGAATAAAGCTTTCTGATTGGATTTACTGAGGTCAGGACACTTATTGAAGGATAAAGCTGGTTTGGATTTGGCCCCAACAATGACAGTTCTATGGGCCTAATCTCAGATGTGGTTTAGATTGATTGACCTGAATTTTGTCAGATTGAAAGAAAATGTTTGGGAAAGTTTATACTTGCACAGTCTACCTATCTACTTGAATAGAAACTTAATCTGCTCTTTGGTTAGCACCAATAATCTTGGTAATATAGACATAAATATTTCTTTATCCCTAAGGAGCAATTATAGAATAAGATGAGAAAAGCTAGATATTGCCATCAGGTAATAATGACTTCTAGTTGCTAATATACAAGCAGTTTTCAAATAAGAATCACTTTCTCTGAACTAATCTATATTTCATTCGATCCCTTCTTATAAGTAACCAATTTATAACTTTTAAGTCCTTTCATTGAAAGGATTATAGGAACTCAATAAAAGAATGGAAGACATTATATCACTTTGTCATGTATCCTTTTCTTCCATTTTTAAAAATATTATGTGCATTCTTTAAAAGGTTATGAATAGAATTTGAAGCTGAGTGTATATCTATAGTAGTAGGAAAGTTTAAAGAACCATTATAATAAGAAAAATTTGCTGAAGTGATGATACTAATTGAATTTACAGAGCAAGCACAATATGACAACTGTGTTACCAGCATTGGGGAATAATAATAATAATATAGCTTTTTTTCAAGGTGGCTTATAGTCTAGTTGGAAATGCAATAATAATACACGGAGATAAAACATGCAGTAACGTGAAACAAAACTTGAGTATTACTACTAAATATTGAAAGCTTTTATGAAAATTAGTCTTCTTATTTTAGAGGGAATCTTTTCATGTACATAATATAAAATACATATTAATGTGGTATGAACTCTAAATACTGATGAGATTCTAATAAAGAAGAAATTCTGAAGTATATGAATTATGAATTATATTTCAGAAAATAAAAAAAAACAGTATATTTTTAAACTAGAATTGGAGTGCATTTCCTTAAAAAAATATTGTCAAACACATGGTGTGACCAGGGTTTATCTTTGGAATTGAGACATTTTCCTTTTTTTCTAGGAGATGAAACATGTTTTGAAGGTATATTAATGAATATTACTTCTTTCCTTTCATACAAACTTTTAGGATGTGAAAAACTGAGTGATGGTTTAGATGATTTCATCCCATGTGAAAAAAATAAAGCAAATCATAGCAAACTAAGTTGGTTATTGGGAGAGAATTGATTTTGTAAATGAAGATTTGCTTCCTACAGCCTGATAGGAAATTTTTCAAAAATCTATTTCTTGAGTTAAAATAATGAAAACATAATAAGCAATTATATGGAAATCATATTTATATAGCACTTCCCATTTTACAATTATAAAATTTACACAACATATATATTTTTATCCAAGACAGAAGAGAGAATAGCTGGTTGCAGTATTATCACTTTCTAGCTTTGTGCCCATAAACTTTCCTTTTCTAATTCCTTTTTAATTTGGTTTTCCTTTCTGTTATATGAAAATAATAATAATTGTAGAGATATTACAAAATTTTTTAAAAATATAGTGCATGGTACAAATTGGATTTCAAGCAATAGTTCCCTATACAGACAGGAGTGGGCATTCACACTATTTGACAGAAGACAAAACCCAAAATACATCAGGTAATTGACTATAGGCTTCACAGATAGAAGAGCTAGACACAATAGTAGAGTCCATATCTACTATTCTGTGATTTTTCTTCTCTACTATATAGCTTCAAATATAAATACTTTACTTATGATCATATTGATAGATAGGAGAGTCTCTATGGGAATTTAGAAATATATCTTATTTATAATTAACATAGACTACACTATTTATATATTTAGTAATATATGTATAAATGATTTACTTTCATACTCTTTAAACTATGTATCCATGGTTATGTAGCTGTGAGCTGTCATTACTCAAAATCACAGACTAGACATGGAATATTTTGTAGATGAAGAGTGGAAATATTTTATATTAAAATAAGCAGCCAAATATAATAAAGTACACCTTTAATGTCTCAATATTATTTTTTAAAAAATATGTTCTTGCAGAAGGTTTTTTACATCATGATCCAGTTTACCAGGACATATTTTCAGCTGTGCTTGATATTTTAAGAGGAAGGTTTTATAAGCAATGAAACACCATGTTGTAGATAAAGACATTTGTCTTCACAAGAAATACACATTTCTAAGAATATAAGAGAAAGATTTGCTTGGTCTCTAATCCTCTGTTCATAATGTAATTTCTATATATATTCTTCTTTTTTTTTAAATTTTTTATTGTTGGTTGTTCAAAACATTACAAATTTCTTGACATATCATATTCCACACTTTGATTCAAGTGGGTTATGAACTCCCACCTTCACCCCATACACAGATTGCAGAATCACATCAGTTACACATCCATTGATTTACATATTGCCATACTAGTGTCTGTTGTGCTCCGCTGCCTTTCCCATCCTCCACCATCCCCCGTCCCCACCTCTCCCCTCCTCTCCCCTCCTCTCTCTCTACCCCCTCCACTGTATAACCCTGAGGGTCTCCTTCCATTTCCATGCAATTTCCCTTCTCTCTCCCTTTCCCTCCCACCTCTCATCCCTGTT
>NW_025999968.1:24484323-24507610 GCF_001458135.2 Marmota marmota marmota | reverse complement strand
GCTGGCCTCCTCTGTGGTCTGACCGGTGTGGAGAACCGAGATGGACCGCTTCCTTCCCCCGTCTCGAACCCAGAATTCAGCCCTGAGTACGGTGCTTACACGGCTGGCAGAAACTGCAGCGCTGTATTCCTGCGTCGCTATCTCCTCGTTTCCCAGCGCGCGCTGCAGACTCTAGCAGCGGGGCGATTTGCTGAATAAGCAGTGTTACCCTCCGTGCGACAAACCTCTCGCGTTTGAGTCCCCGTAGCTGATCCTCGTGCGATGGAAATCCTTCCTCCAGGTTCCAGAGCACCCCACTATTGCTGGAAATTCCTAACAAGATAGCCTTTAGCCGTCCTGACTTGTCATACTCCCACACAGTGAAGCAGCACACGGGGGCAATGCACTCCCCTCGCCGCCATCTTCCTAATCCCAACTTCTCCTTTTATTATTATATATATTCTTCTATCTACTCTTTCCCATGTCTCCTTTCCTCCATTCTGAGGGAAGGAAACCTAAGTAGAGAAAGTAAAGGAAACGAGGCCAGCACCTTAAGATATTTCTTTCAATATTCTATAGGACATGGTTTCACCTGAGGTAAAATTAAATTCTTAATCATATTAGCTGCTGTTAAATCAGTGACGTGTGTACTGCACAGGAAACTTCAAAACCAAGCTCCTTCACTGCTCTTTGTGACACTGGGGCTGGAAGCCTGTCAACCACATTTAGACTTTGCCCAATAGGGGTCGCTAACAGGAGCCAGAGGAGGAAAACAGACTTGCTGCTCCTTCTCAGCTTCCATTCTAGATTCAGAGGCCCCAGAAAGAGGCTTTCCTCTCCCTGGTGACACTTCTTCAGTAAACACAGTCAATTCCAGTCTGAAAGTTTTCCCAGCCAATTATTGATGCAGGTATTATTTCTTCTAAAATCATTTATTTAGCATGTTGGTTATATCACAAACTGCATCTTTTTTTTTTTTTTTTTGAGCTCTATCAGAAATCTCAAGAGCAATCATACCTTGTCTTAGTTCTTTCCCAAGAATTCTAAATGGAGGGCTGGTGATATAATTCAATTGGTAGAGTGCTTGCCTTGAATGCACAAGGCCCTGGATTCGATCCCCAGCACCAAAATACATATATATATGGGTTGGGTAGTCTTTTGTGATTACTGGAAAGAGAATATTCAAATAAAATTTGTCTCAACACTATAAGCCATAAAACTATGATATTATTTATAGTATTTGAAGTAATACTTCAAACCCTGCATAAATATATCTATAAATGTTATTGAGTGAAAAAATTAATTCAGACTTACAATTTAAAAAAATAGATTCTCTGGAGAGCTTCTCTTGGGGTTAGAAATTTTCTTTCACAGATGCATCATAAAATACACCAGAAACCTAAACCACTGAGCTCTCACATCTGTTTTTCCTACTTTAAACATCAAAGTCTTCATTTGTTTCTTCCTGTTGTCTGTATAATGCTATAAGGAGACTTGAGTCTCATTGACTAGGGTTGATTAAGAAAGTAATGATCATAGCAACTTTTTGTGAATTCATTTTATTTTTTCATACAACTAGTAGAACAAAATACTTCTCAGCTTGTTACCATTTCATGAGATATAAATACCCACAACATAATTTTTTAAATATTTTGAAAGTTTTATTTTGAAGATTTTTAATCTTCCAGAAAACTAGAATTAATAGTACAATAAGTTCCAATGTGCCCATTTTGATGGTTAATCACATGTCAATTTGGCTACCCATATATGTGGTCAAACTGTATATTGGATGCTTCTGTAAGGATGTTTAAGGATCAGTTTAGCATCAAATAAAATGGACTTTAGTAGATTAGATCACCCTCCATAATGCGGTGGGGGGTGCAGGAGAGAGCTTCTCTAACCAGTTGAAGGCCTGAATAAAACAAAATTTTGAGTAACAAGGGATGCTGCCATCACATAGCCATCAGACTTTTCAAACACAACTGTAACATTGGCCTTTTCCTGTTGCACCCTATATGTTTTGGATTTGTAAGCCTCCATAATCATGTGAGTCAATTAAAGTAAATCTTTCACTCACATCCATTCACACACACACACACACACACACACACACACACTCTCCCATAGTTATAATTAATACCTGGCAATACTATGTTATTAAATTTAATTTAGGGCAAATATAAACATCAGTATCACTAATTATTAATAATCTATAAAAATAATATTTTCCTACATAAGGAAATACCCATGTTGCTCTTAATAAACTTAATAGTTCTTTGTATCACTTTATACTTACTCTATCCTAAAATTCTCCCAATAATCAAAAAAAAAATCATTAGAACAAGAAGCTAAGATGGCTGGGGCTGGGGCTCAGTGGTAGAGTGCTCGCCTAGCATGCATAAGGCACTGAGTTCGATCCTCAGCACCACAAAATATAAGATATTGTGTCCACCTAAAATTTAAGAATAAATATTTTTTAAAAAGAAGCTAAGAAACACAATTTAAGGTGTGGTAAGACATAGTGCTTTACAGGTGATGTGTGTATCTCAGAATTCATCACAAGAAGAAGCATACAATGTCATCAAAGCAGACGTTGCTTGCTACACTTTTAGTCATGCTAGCACTGAACTCTTTTAAGAGGATGAGCCACATCCTTCTTTTGTGAGGGGGTTACATGTTTTCCCCTCTTTTGCCCAGCAATATTTGTGATAATATTGTTTAAATTTTTTTATTATTACGAAATATTTTCATAAAATAGTGGTGTTCATTTTGACATATTCATGAATGCATACACCATAGTTTGCTCCATTTCAATTTCTGGTATTTCCTTTTTCCCTCTTTGTGATATTTTGGCATCCTATGTATATCACAGCACTCTTCCATCTAATTATTTTATCGTTCATTGATAATTATTGTATAAATCAAATTTTTTATTAGAAGTTGAAAAAAGTTAGCAGAATATCCAATGATAATCTATTATAGGATTATAAAAGAACCTGTTAGATTTCCCATTCTAATTTTTTCAACTCTGAACATACCAGCATGGAATTTGGGATTGTCAAAGATGGAGAATTAATTATCTGGGATAAAAGAGAAACTACTTTAAGGTTTGGCTTGTGTAGAATAAGGAGAGTTTGGAAAATTATTAATAGAATTATTATGTTCAGAAGTCCCAAACCAGGGCTGGGTTGTGGCTCAGCGGTAGAGTGCTCATCTAGCACGTACAAGGCTCTGGTTTCGATACTCAGCACCACATAAAAATAAAATAAAGGTATTGTGTCCATCTACAACTAAAATAAAATATTTTAAAAAAAGAAGTCCCAAACCTCATATCACTTAGAAAAAATACTTGAGATATATTATATGAAATTTTCTGATAAAATGAAGAACAAATAATGGATTAATTTTGTTTGCCAATGCAAACCAAAGAGCTGATAGTTTTTATTTTGGAAAAAAAATCAAATGTTAATGCTGTTTTAACTTATTGCATATTTCTGCAGTGTATTAGGAAGTCTTAACCTTTTTTTCCCCTCCAATTTGTTTCCCAAATGCATTTAGAATCAAAGGTTCTAAGAAATGAGCCTAACCTCCTTGATTTTAGATCTTATCTTTTTCCTACTGATCTCTCTGCATATGTAAATTCGGTTTCAAAAGCCTAAGTTGTGAAGAAGGAACATCCACTGAGCATGAATGAAAAAGTTTCTAAATTTAAAGCATGTAAGTAACTTAGAAATTAACATTCTGATAAGAAGAGAAGATGCTGAGGCAATAATGGGGGAAAAAAAAACAATTCCTTGGTCTGTTCGAGTAGATTGTGGAGATTTGACTAAGTTCCCAATAGACTTTTGAACTCAGAATACTGATTCAAACTCATCATGAACCTTTCAAGGTTGACTCATTGTTAATATTTTTCCATTTTAGAGTAAGATTTCCCACTGACACTAACCAACACCCCCTCAATGTGAAAGCAGAAAAGGAAGTTCAAGATCACTAAGCTCTTGTAAAATGACTTATTTATTATTTTTACTTAATTCTTCAGACATGCTTTGTGGAATTTTCATTATTATTATTATTAGATTTTTAAGTTCTATTTTTCATCTCATGGCCCTAAGCTTCCTGGAAAATTCTTGAACAACAGAGACAGCTGTTAAAAGAATGAGCTCACTAATTAGTTACATATTGGGAAAATAAATAGTGTAAAAAGTAACTTACCTTATTGTTTATTTCTTAAGGGATGGTGTGGAAAATGTCCACTCATGACTTAATTGCAATAAAATAAACAAGATTCAATTTGTGTGCTTTGGTTGACAAATTTTTGAAGAGAGCTGTTCCAAATTAAAATAAGAACCTGTCTTTGTAAGCTTGGTTGTTATCTATTTGTTTATCTATTTTTTAAAAATCTTTTTAGCCTGAGAAAAGTTCAGTGGTGAATAAATTATTCATTCTCTTAAATCCAGGTGGCATATAGCTCCTTAAAGTTCTCCAGCATTAATCTGCCTGCCATTCTATTATGAGAAACAATATACAATATACTCAGTCTCCACTGAGTAATGATAGGTTTCTTCTTTATTCATTCTAAATAAGTATTTTATATACTAATATTATGTTGTTCTGTTTTAATAAAGAAGTTTATTCTTTTCACCTGTTCTAAAAATGTCAGGTTACTTTCTTTTAAAAATGAGTTCATTTTTGTTGTTGTTGTTTCTTTTTTTTTCTTTTCCTCACCAAGAACTTACTTGGCTAAATTAATAATTTTCATTTTATATGCAAAACTAAGAATGTATTTAAGAAAAAAAACACAGTGTCGGTTAAACTTCAACATCCCCATAAAACTGCATTATGTCTCATTTTATGTTTCCACTTTTTACTCAAAAGATTCAGCACTCTAAGTAAACTTAAAATTTAAGACTATCAAAATTATTATGTAGTTCAATATAACTTGGTTTCTCATTTTTGCTTGAAGCCAGTTGAAGTGCAGACAAACCCAGAGGCAGTTCCTGTGGGGGCACAAAAGGCCAATTTGTACTTCCCTGTAACCACAAACTAACTGGCCTCCAACCTGGGAAGTCCTCAAGAACAGCCAGCCATTTAGGAATGCCTTACTGTTATGTCACCTCAGAGAAAAGAGAGGAAGAAAGTAATATTGAAGGAAACAGTAGGAAAAGGGAGTGGCTATATAAGAAGGAAGATTTAATTTAACAATGAGTTTCTGATTTTCTTTGTAATACGGAATCACTGCAACATGGGGTACAGCTATGCAAAACTGAAGAGTTTTCAGAGATGATTAATTAAAATGATCAATGCTCAAAACTAAATAAAATGTAAAATGTTATTTTATTATATTTATTATTTTATTAAATGTATGATTAATTGCATTGTTTGCACCAATGTATAATATTTAACTGTAGAATAATTTGGGTGCTTTAGTTTGCTTTCAAAAGCAGAGTTCATTATGTTTATCTATTTCCCTCTAGTTTATTACAATCAGTCACCTTCATGGTTAAAAGTCTAATAGTTGTATGGTAAAATTCTTGCCTTTCTTTATAAGTAAGTGTATTCGATTAAATATAAATGGTGTTCAATAAATCTGCAAATTGCTGAGCCATGCATAAAATTCTGTTGGCTTTTGCTCTTGTCTTTTTGGTGATTCTGCAGGAAAAGAAAAATATTTATGATTGATTACTTGCCGTGATACAAAATTGCATGAGAAGATGTGATTAGTGGTAAACCAAAGAGAAGCTACTAATTTATAATCCTCAGAGCTTGTTAACCATATTTAATATGGCCAATTGTATTTTTTAAACCAAACCAAAAAAAAAAAAAAAAAAGATCACAGTAGTGTTTCTTATTCTATGGCAATATTTTGAGATCCTTGCTATCATCCCATCAAAAGGGAACTGGGTGGGACTTGATAAATTAAATGTAAAACAAGTGACAGCTGTGTGACTTGGGGAACTAGTCATAGCTTGTGATAGGACTTCTGCTTGATCTTTTCTCTTTTTGTGTACTCACTTTGGAAACTAGTCACCCCAGGGAACTTGTAGGTGTTTAGCTGACCATTCTGTTAAAATCCTACATGTCTGTCAGCAGCATCAGCTGTCAACCTATGAATAAATGACCATCCCTACACCTGGCTACCCCTGCTGACATTAAATGGAGCAGAGATAAGTCAAAATGACCAAGCCACGCCCAAATTGGAAATTCTTGACCTAATCAGTGTTTTTATTTTTAAGTAACTGAATATTGATTTTGTTATTGCTATAGACTGGATTGTGTCTTCCTGCCCCCTTATGGTATTCATATGCACAAAGCCTGAGCTCCAATGTGGATGTTATTTGGGTTTGTGGAGATAAGGCTCCTAAGGCTGTAGCTAAGGTAAAACCTGGGTCATAAAGACATTGCCCTAGTTCAGCAGGAATGGTGTTCTTATAAGAACAGACACCAGAGCAGATGTGCTCTCATCTCTCTACGTGTACAGGGAAAAAAGAAAGATCATGTGAGGATACAGTGAGAAGGCAGCCATCTGCAGGCATCTGTCATCTCAAAATATATACATCATCATGAACAGAATGTTGTTAGAAATATGAGCATTAAAGGTCTTTCTACAACATGAGGTCTCCAACATGTTATTGAAAACCTGAAAAAAGGCAATCCATGTTATAAAGTGGCAAAAACCTTGTCTGAATTGCATTAGTGTTCTGTGGGATGAAGAACATCTAAGTGATGATGTGAGCTATTTAGTGGGAGAAATTTCTAAGCAAAATACTGAAGGTTCAGTCTGGTTTCTCCTCAGGCTTCATAGGAAACGGGAAGGGAAACGAAATAATTTAAAGGATATGTTATGCAAGAAGCAACTAAAATTTGAAGATTAAACATCTTTTCAATATATCAATTTTAGTTAGCTTTGCATCACTATAACCAAAAAACAGACAAGAACAATGTAGAGAAAGAAAAGTTTATTTTCATTTTTGGTTTCCGAAGTTCAGTCCATGGATGGCCTACTCCATATGAGTCCATGGTCGGCTTATTCTGGACATGAGGTGAAGAAGAACGTCAAGGCAGAAGGGCATGGCAGAGGAAAGCAGCTCAGGACATGACACAAGGAGGCAAAGGAGGCAGAGAAAGAGCTCAACTCATCAGGGACAAAATATAAACCCCAAAGTCACATCCCCAGTGACCAACTTCCTCCTGTCACACCCTACCTGCCCTCAGTTATTGCCCAGTTAACCATCAGTGGATTAATCCACTGATGAGCTTAAACTTCTCATATTCTAATCCTTTCACCTCTCAAAATTCTTGCATTGTCTCACACAAAAGCTTTGGGGGGCACCTCATAACTAAACCATAACAATATGTATATTTGAAAAATTAGAAAGTGTGTTCTGACTCTAAGATATACTGGAAAAATCACTCTATAAAAAGATCACCTATGGTTTTAATAAGTGAACTCAACTGAGGCCTGGAATACAAGAAGGGATTATATCAGCAGCAACACTGTTATGTGGAATTAAAAAATGACAGGAAAAAAAAAAAGATGATTTCTGGAATTCTTCAGGGAGTCTATGGGTCAAGACAATAGAGCCATCCAGCTTTAAATCTTTAAATTTTAGGAAAAGGGACAAATAATCCTGAAGACCATCAGGACTGCCACTCTCACCACAGGCCCAAGGAGTCTTCCTGGGTACCAGAAGGTAAGGCCAGAATGCCATTGCCCAGTACCTCCGGGGCCAGGCAGCTATTCATGGCTGTTTAGGTGACACTGCCACCCAGTGGGCACAAAGCTTTGAGTATTGAAACAAAAAGGATTATTTCTGAGCCGCCTTTTACTAATTTTGAACTCACTTGGGATCCATTACTCCTTTTTTTCCTGATTTGTCCTTTTCCTAATGGAAATGTCTGTCTTATGCCTGTTCCATCATTATGTTTTAGCAGGGCATAATTTGACTGATTTTACAAGTTCAGAGCTAGAGAGCAATTTTGCCTTTGGATGACTCTTATCTTGAATTTCACTGATACCTGATTTAAAAGGCATTTAGTTTAGACTTTGGATTTGGAAGTTATACTAGAACAGATTAAGACTCCAAGTGCTGTTGGGATATGTTAATATATATTAATATTAAGGGTTCTCTAGAAAGAACCAACATATACACATATGAGAAGAATTATTATAAGAATTGGCTCATGCATTTATGAAGGTCAAGAAATCCCATGACATGCCATTGTCAAGCTGGAGAACCAATAAAGCTGGTGGCATAGTTCAGTTCAAGTCCAAAGTCCTGAAAATCAAGAGAGCCAATGTAGTGACTCTCACTCCAAAGCTGCAGATCCGAAATACTGAGGGGGCTGCTGGCGTAATCATCATAGTCTGAGAGTCAATCAATAACTCTGATATCAATTTCAAGAGGAGATGGATATCCCATCTCGAGAACAGAGAGAATTCACATTTGCTCTGCTTTTTTGTCCTATTTGGGCCTTCAAATAATTGGGTAATATCCATTCACATTGGTGAGGGTGCATCTTCTTCATTCATTCTACTATTCAAAGGTAATTTCTTTCAACACACCCTCAAAGACCCTCTGAGAAATAATGTCAAACAGCTTTCTGAGTTTTCTTAAGCCATTGATTTGACACATAAAATGGGCCATCCTAGAGTGAATGTACTGCCGTAGAGAAGGCCATGAATATTATCAGAGGGTGGAATGTTATGAACTGAATCATGACACCCCAATATTGATATGTGGAAGCCCTAATCTCTAAATTGACTATTTAAAAATGAGACATTTAAGAAGATGATTAAGGCTAAATGAGGTCCTCAATGTGGAACCCTAATTCAAGAAAAATAGTGTCCTTTAAGGGAGAGGTAGAGACACTAGGAGAACGTGTGAGGAGAGAAAAGGCCATGTTTGGGACACAAGAAGAAACTGAGGCTTGAAATTTTAACTATAATTACAGATTTGTCTATTCATTCTTTTACTTCTGCTCTTTTTAGATTTCATATTTTAAAGCTCTGTTATGAGGTGCATACATATTTGAAATTCTTATATTGTCTTCATGAAGTGACCCCTTTATCATTATTTTAATATCCTCCTTTTTCCATAGTAATGCTCTTCTCTGGTATCTAATTTTCCTGATACTAGTTAATCTCACCAACTTCCCTGCATTAAATGTTTGCATAGTTCATCTCTTCTATTGTGTAACTTTTCATATAGCTATGTTAAATACGTTCTGCTATGTAATAACAAAAAAAAGTAATATTAGGAAATACATGGAGAAGTGAAACCCTCATTAGTTTAGAAACCTAATCTCATTTGTTATAATCACTAAGATTAGAAACTCTAAGTAAAAAAATGTAGCTGGCAAGTCACTCACACATATCCACACTTAAGAAAACAGTCACAATAAAAAGCTGAAAAACTTAAAACCGGTAAATCATTTTTATATCAATCTGGGTCTGGAGCTCTTAATTTTCATAATTAATTGTGTGGTTTTTTTACACATCTAAGCTGTAATTTATTTATTTGAACCTTAATAAAATGGTATTTTTAATTTGAAGAGACCTTAGAGATTATATAAAAGTATAGTACTTTAGATGAATGGAACAGATTTAGGTCAAGAGAAGATAGAATACTTGCCCAACATTTCACTGCTAATTAGCTCACCAAATTGGGAGTAGAATCCGTATCTAATGACTTACAAGAATAATAATAGTTAGTTAGAGTGGTAAATTGCATTGCAATTAGAAAAACATTTCAAATAAACATCATTTTACATAGTGGACTTTCTGCACACCAAACTGGTTTCTCCTGTTCATTCCAAGTAATTGCATGATTGTTTAGGGAATAATGGGTATTTCATTACCTGGCTGCATTTACATAACTGGAATGGCTCAGTTTTTTTTTTTTAAGATAATGCCATTCTTACAACTTAAGAAAGTGATTTTTTTATATGACAATCAGTAACATCCGGGTGTATTGATCCTGACAAATGAGAACAGTGAGATTCTACTTTACATATTCTGTAATTAAAATGTTTCTTAGTTTATGAACTATTTTCTTTGTTCATTTGGCCTAAGCTGAAATTCACTCATTTTTATAAAATTTCTATTTTTGTGCAGTTATATTGTACCTGAAATACTTATCAGAAGGGTATGAAATGACCTTTGAAGTATATCTTAATTTACCACAATGGTTGACAATGTAACACAGAAAAACTTTATTCTAATTCATGAATTATTGATTATTATGACTTCTTATTTTCTTTTAAACCTCTATTATATAAAAAGTTGATGGTGGCATCTTGACAGAAAAGAAATACTTAAGAGAAAAAATAGTTAAAATTATAATCAGTGTTAAAATTATAATCAGTAGGGAGTAGAGTATAAGAAAAGGAAGGCACATGCTGTTTTGAATAACAGCGTGTTATTCAAAACATGTTATTCAATTTGATGACACACAAACCCATTATTTTAACATTTGGAGAGAACTACCAAAGAAAATTGTGCTGAAAATAGAAAAAAAAGGTGCATTATTAAATAGCATAATATTAAATTTTTTTACACAACATTTGCTTATATCTATAAGAAGCAATAAATTGTGTCAGCCTGTCTCCCCAAATTAGAATAATCTGCAAATAAATTCAGGTTTTTGTTCATAGACAAAAGATGTAAATATAAAGAAGGCTCTATTTATACTAATGTTTGTCTATATTTACTTATTTCTTTATACTGAAATTGTGATTTTTAATATGTCTTTATTTACAGGATAAACAGAGTAATTTCAAATGTCAGGTATGGATTATTTTCCTTTCCTCTTTGGGGAACCAGGATAATTCCCCTTGCTTGTGGAGCATTATATATGATTTAGTTATCTTTGTTTATTCAGATATTATTCAATTGTCAACTTGATGGCAACTATAAATCACAAGCTAGCAAGAAAGACCTTTTCATTTTGAAACCAAGAAGTTATTAGGGTTAAAAACTTAATGTTCATCAAATTACTCTTAATACTCAAGAGTATGGTTCTGCATTAGTACAGAGGATTATCTGGTAAGCCAAATTAACAGAAGTGAACAGTGTGGTAAAATAAAAATCATCTGCTTTTAGGAATTATGTAATTATATATAATTAATGGAAAGGAATAATAATTAGTGAATACATAGTACTTACACAATAATCAGCTGACACTTTAAAATAATTAAATTTCCTAATGACCATATTCAGCAAAATTAATGTAGTTTGCATGAGTAGCTAGTGACAACTAAAATACTAATAGCTCCTCATTACAGCACTGCCAGAGGGTATGGAAAGACTATGGTGAAATCAAACCTTCATGTTTTTCATTAGTATACTCCTTATGCTTGTTTCACTAAAGAATGATAATTCCCCTACAGTTAATTTAGTTTTGATGGAATTTAATACAAAATAGATACATAAATATATATCATACTATATATGATATAATACATAGATTTATAATTACTACATTTAAATGCCAATAATTTAAATGGCATTTAAATTATTTCAATTTTTAGATTATTTCAGTACCATATTTGAAATTTTCTCCTCCCTTCTGATAGTCACCGGTTTGTATATATTTTTCCCTCTAGCCCTATTCCAGTCTTTCCATTCGACCTACATATTCCCATCACTATGTGTCTGCCCTCTTCAAGATATCTTGTTTCAGTTTCTAACTCCTACATTTCATCTATGCAAAGTAATAAATATCTTTTTTTTTCTGAAATCTGGCTTATAAGGTCCAACCCTACTCCAAAAATATCAATGGCTCTCATTACCAGTAAGATGAAGCCCAAACATTTCAGCCTGACATGAAATCTGATCAAGATGAAATCTGATCAAAATACTCTAAGTTGCCAGCTATTATAATGATCTTCCAAACTGTGATAAACTTTCTTGTGAAAAAGGACTTTCTATGTCAGAACTTTCTCCAGATAAATAAGTAGCTACCGGTGAGCATCCGAGAGAGAAATGAATCATGGTCAAGGAAACCAGGAACTAAAACTTCTCCACATTGTTAAATACACCTGCTGCTAAGGGCTCTGCAATTACTGCCAACTCTTTCTAGGACAGTGAGTATACACTGTAAGAATTTTTCTTTTTTCTTTTATCTTAATTTTTGTTTTATTAGTTATATACAACAATAGAATGCATTGATGTACTTTGATATATCATATATAGATTGGATATAATTTCTCATTTTTCTGGGTGTACATGTTGTAGAATCACATTCATCGTGCAGTCTCATATATACATAAAGTAATAATGTCTATTTCATTCTACTATGCTTCCTATCCCCACATCCCCTCCCCTCCCTTCACTTCCCTCTACCTAATCTAAGGTAATTCTATTCTTCTTTAGTGCCCTCCCCCACTTGTGAATTAGCATTTGCATATTAGAGAAAACAGTAGGCCTTTGTTTTTTGGGGGATTGGCTTATTTCATTTAGCATGATGTTCTCCAACTCCAACCATTTACTAGAAAATGCTGTAATTTCATTCTTCTTTAAAGCTAAGTAATATTCCATTGAATATACAGACCACATTTTCTTTGTCCATTCATCCATTGAAGTACACCTAGGTTGGTTCCATAGTTTAGCTATTGTGAATCTGAGATATCTGCCTCAGAATCTTCCCAATTTTGTGTTCCCAGACATGGCCATCTTAGACTCCCACACACTGGTTGGCAGAATATCAGTTCGGAGTGTTTTGAGGAAAAATAAATTTCTAGAATATAGAAAGAAGAAACAAATATATAGGAGACACTAAGGTTGGTCCACAAAATTGCCTTCAAGTCTTTTAGAAAACATTACTGTATTAAGGGGAGATCATCTTGAGAAGAGATGAGTTTCCTGAGAAGGCAAAAGGACAGACAAGGAATTTACTTCATACAATGTGAGGTCTAGGTTCTAAATGAACCCTAGAGTTCATTTAGTACAAAAGCCTTATCTTGCAAATCAGTCCACAAAATATGGAGTGACTGATCTAATAGTCTAAGAAAGCTAGTGAGTGTGACATAATTAAAAATAGTGTTCTTATCACTAGTTGGTCCATCATGTTTTCACTAATCCATGCTCTAGCTCATGATTTCCAAAGGGGAGTGCATACACCCCAGGATGTAAGTAGACCAAGCCACTACACCAAGTAGAAAAAAATGTCAGAATTTCTAATCACTGGTAATTTTTATATTTAAAAGAGAAAAAATGAAATTTTGATATACACATTGACACTAGAGTTCTCATAGGGCTCAAATAACAATAAGCAGGGGTTGGTGCTGGGGCTGAGCATTAGCACACTTGCCTGGCATGTGAGAGGCACTGGGTTCGATTCTCAACACTGCATATAAATAAATAAAATAAAGGTCTATCAAAAAATTTTAAAAAAAATTAAAGTAACAATCAGCAGGAAAAAAAAAAGAAAAAAAACTGGAGGCAACCTAATTATTCATCAGTAAGTGAGCGGATAAGCAAATTGTGGTATATTTATACAATGGAATATTAGTCTGCACTTCCATGGAAGGAATTATGGATATAAAAAACCAACATGGATAAATCTCCTTCACACTGTGTTGAGAAAAAGAATTTAGATCATAAAGTGTCATATATATGTGTCTATATGCATATATAAATATATACACACACACATATGTATGACATATGTTATGTACATATATAGTGGTTTCATTTGTTTGAAGTTCAGGTTAAAATTCTATTATAATGGGAATTAGGGCTGGGGTTGTGCTCAAGCAGTAGCACGCTTGCCTGGCATGCATGCGGCCTGGGTTCGATCCTCAGTACCACATACAAACAAAGATGTTGTTGTGTCCTCCAAAAACTAAAAAATAAATATTAAAAAAAAACTCTCTAAAAAAAATAAATAATGGGAATTACACCATTAGGTACTAAGGGTTGGAAAACAACTGAAAAGAGACATGAGAGGATTTTTTAGGGTAATAAAAATGTCCTATGTCTTGTTTGGGGTATTGATTATGCAGGTACCTACATTCATCAAAATTGACCAGATGGTACATTTGAGGTTTATACATTTCACAGTGTAAAGTTTACCTCAATTTTAAAAGTACTAAAAATACATGTAAATAAATAACAAATATGGAATTTATTACACTCTTATCTGAGGTGCCTATTTCTAGCTCTTTTTATCTAATATTGAATTTTCATTCATATGTTTATTTCTCCTCCTAAGGAGGAGAAGAAAGCATATTCAAGGTGAATATTCTGTCTTATTTATTCCTATTTTATTTTGCCCCACCTAGAATAAATATCTATAGCACTGGCTCCGGGAAGGTATTTTTGAATAAATGAAAGGGGCACTGAACTTTTATTTACTAGTTGTTTAATTAGTAAAAGCAGTTTGCCACAATAACTCTATGGGGGATTTTCTCATTGTTCCTAAAACAACAGTAAATAAATTTCTCCAGGTCCCTGAAAGCACCTTGAGTTTTAAAATTAGTCAGTTTTGAATCCCAATTCCAGATGGATGGGTTCCTTTCTGCCTGTGGGGTCTTAAGTAAATCAGTTAACCTCTCTGGACCCATTTTTCTCAGCTATGTACAGGGAGATAATAAGATTCAACACAAAGTTGTTGAAGGTTATAAGTGAAATAGAAAAAAAAAACACTATCACACAGTATGGTGCATATAATAAGCTTGCCATAAATGTTATCTTTATTCCCATATCCTATAAAAATGAGTGTACTTCTCCCATAGTCATCAAAATAACTCAGCCTACTGTTTTTCTCAAACTTTAAATGTGTACAGATGGCCAGAGAGGTTCAATAATTAAGCTCTTATCCCTGCATAATTTAGAGTTGCCAAGCTCTTCTCCCCAGTCCTTTGTTTTTGATTTGGTGTGACTGGGAAGGTGGGAGTGTTAAGCCCCACACATTTTGTGGCTTGTGTGTCAAAACTCTCTTTTAAACCTGTTAGAAACTTTCTCCCAGAGCGTGCTGCAACTCCTTCAGTATGTGACAATTTAATCAGACAGCTCCTTGTAGAATTCAGTTTTATGAGACTACTGAAATATCCAAGGAGCGTCCCCCCTTCCACTTACTGTTTTACTGCCTACCTTACCCAAGAATGTAGTGTCATTTGTTTTCTGCTAACTGGCTCATGACACATTCCATTAAAAAAGCAAAAACCGGCAGGAGGGAAGCCAGCAGTTTATATTTGCTCTGTTCCCTATGAATATCTTGTTAAAAAATAAAATAGGCAGTTTTTAGTTATACCAATAAAACTAAATTCTAAACTGACAGAAGGTTTCTCTAGACTCAACCCATGAGCTATCATCTGAAATTCACAGGTCTCTAACAAGTCCTGCTTCCTATACTTGTAGCACTTTACACTAAGCCTAAAGCTCAAAGATATAATGAACCCTGAAAACTTAGCTTTCATAAAACAATACTTACAAATTCCTCAATACATACAATACATACAATACACACAAATTTAATATGTGTGATTCCAAGAAAGAAAGGTGAGCAATTGGAAACACCTCTTGATTAGAAAATAAATTTTAGGGCTGGGGATGTGGCTCAAGCAGTAGCGCGCTCGCCTGGCATGTGTGCGGCCCGGGTTCGATCCTCAGCACCACATACAAACAAAGATGTTGTGTCCGCCGAGAACTAAAATAAATAAATATTTAAAAAAAAAAAAAAAGGAAAGAAAATAAATTTTAATATTTTAACATATAACCATTTTCCCTGAATCCTTTAATTCTCATCACATTTTCTAAATTAAATAAGAAAATAATTTAATTAGGTTAACTGACTTCAATAAGGGAGGGCATGGAAAGAATAGAGAAACTTTGGGCAAAGGGGAGGGAGAAGAGGGGAGGCTTGGGGGCAGGAAAGATGGTGGAATGAGATGGACATCATTATCCTAGGTACATGTATGACTGCACATATGGTGCAATGCTACATCTTGTACAACCAGAGAAATGAAAAGTTGTGCTCCATTTGTGTACAATGAATCAAAATGCATTCTGCTGTCATATATCCCTAATTAGAATAAAAAATTAACTAATTTTTTAAAAAGGAAGATGATATTTACTTAATGGAAAATGGTATTTTGACTGGTAATACTGGCAAGAGATCTGTGTAACCCCAAATGACTGCCAAGACTGTAGCCCTGTAAAGGAAAGAAGCAGAACTGGCTCTTTCCTGTTCAGGATGTTTTCAAACATGTATTGAGTGAAACCAACTTCAGTTTTTTGGCCGCAACTGATGGATGTAATAATTAATGTGCTGGTTAAGTGAAACACAACCGAGCAGGAAAGTGAAGCCAGCCATCTCTAGAGGACTTTAGATTGAAATTTCACCCAACAAGTCACTCCATGTTGAAATTTTACAGTGCAAAAGCCCTGCCACCATGTTTAGCCAGCTGTGAAGGCCTCCTCTTCACTTCAATTCTTTCAATCACATAAGAAAGATTTCAGACATGTAGCAGGCATGAGTTTATTGAAGGGATAGGAAAAGAGAAAAGGGGACATTGTTGAGGAAGAGAAGTAGGTCCTCTCAGAGAGGCCAGTGCATTCCTCCTACCCTCCAGTTTTTTGGGGGGTCCCAATAAATGTTCCTAGAGTTCGTCCAGGATCACCTCTTATCTTTTCACTGGCAGCAGGATGATATCAGACATTGAAGTGCCCATTGTACTTGACATGTATAGGTCACTTTGCCCATACTGACCAGATCTACTTGCAATTGTACTTACAGATTTTATGGGAAGGTGGAGATTATCCTTATCTCCCTGATTTGTGAGATGTGGTCTGTGTAAGGTTCACAAAAATCCCCCCCATCCCCAGAGTAATTTGTGTTCTTTTTATTGGTGTTTTCAGCCTGCATTTCTCCTGCAGATAACAGAAGAATATGACATAGCCTGTCCACTTAAGCCAGGCAGGGATGAAGGTAAATTGCCTTTGAAATAAATAAAGAAGGGAAGGGGGAAGGGATGGAGGAATGGAAGGAGGAAGAAAGGAAGAAAGAAAGAAGGGGTCAACACAGTGGGCCCAGTTTACAAAGTTATTCCCTTAACTCATGTTCCCATTACTTATGTCTACCTATCCCCTATGAGAGAGTTGATAAATTGAACAAAGCCTCTTGTTTTTACAAATAAAAATGTTAAATGAGAATATGGTTCCCATTTCTGTTAGATCCTAGATGATAATTAGCTATCATTTTAATTCTCCAAAAGGAATAGTACATCCCACATTTATAGCTCTCCACCTAATATATTTCTGAACAGACTTATTAAACTCCCTTTGTCAAAGGTACTTCCTTTGTGCCCCTTTCCTGCAGTATTAAAGAATCTAACTAAAATAATAGTGCCAATGCTAGGGACAGTGTACTTATTTTTATGTGGTTAACCTAGTAATATGGCAAAAATAAGATTTATCATTTATATCATAGATCATGTTTCTTTCTTGCAGATTTTCTTACCCCTGGGGACATGCTTAAGGAGAATACAGTTTGAAGGAATGAATGAAATTAATTTGGCCAAACAGTTGACTATGAACATTGTATAATTGAGAGAAGGATACTAATTGCTACTAAGTAAATAGCTGAATTTATTAAACTGAACTTCTATTTTCCTCTTGCTACAAGTAGGTTAAAAATAGTTTTTGTTTTAAAATAAAAATTGGCAAATAGCAAGTAGGAAATGTAATCTCTTTCCAGTTTAATAACAAGCCAATCTGAACATTACTGACATTTCACCAACAAAATCAGCAGAAATAAGCAAAATACAAATGCTACCCTAACAAAAATTAAAAGTAACACCAAATTACAGCCAAACTTTTCAACCATTAGAAGGCAGTATAAACTACAATATAGATAATAACAAGATCTAAACTAGGCCACAATATACAGAGAGGTTTTTATTTTAACATGGCTAATTGGTATCTCATAATTTTGATTTCTAAATAAATGTAAGCCCTGATGTAGTTTGCATGAATGTCTTACAATTTTCCAAAATATACAGTACCCTATCCATAATGCAAGTATAATTATATTTAGTCATAAAAAGATTTATGACATTACTTATAATAATTGGTTTTAGCCATAAGCCATGTTATCACTCTATTTCTATTAAGTTCATGTGTTTTCTTGTATTCTGGTTATCTTTGAAACTAAGCATTTTCTCATTTTTCAATCCTGCCTTTTTGGTTTTAGCCCTCTTATTTGTTTGTTTGTTTGCTTCAGTAATCTGAAGATGTGTTTGTGGTACACCACTTCATCAGTTCTACTTCTACCTAAACTGGCCTTCCGATGTTTCATAACATCACTTCCTCCAAATTTTCTTGCCTGGTGACTCTAAATCAGACTTTTTAGCTGACACATTTCCTTTCTTGTCCAAATTCCCTCCCTAATTCTAATCATTACTAGACTTTTCCTTCTTTTTACTTGGCCCAGCGAGCTTATGCATATTTGTTAGGTTTTGGATTGAAAGAGTTGGACTGGTTTTGTAGTGATGGTCTTTTCAAATAACTCAACAAATTAATTAAGCTTAGGTGAAAGAGAAGAATCAGATGTATTTATTCTGCTGTGTTGAGAGCCACAGCCAAAGGGGCCCCAGCAAACTTCCAGCTGCCAGCAAACTTCCAGCTGCCGGCTGATGATTGGCTCACAGCGGCCCCAGCAACATCTAGCTGATTGGCTCCTCGGCCCCAGCAACATCTAGCTGATTGGCTCCTCTGCGGTGATGCTCATTGGACTGTTTCCCTGCCCTTTCAGACCACGGAGCTGCTCATTGGGGGACTTTTTTTGGCTCCGCCCATGTGACCCAGCCAATCGGCCTCAAGAGCAGGAGGATTGTGGGAGGTGGAGAGAAGCTTGTGTGGGAGAGAGAGGCTTGTGGAAAGCCGGTGGTGGCAGTTGAGGCTCTGAGGATTTTTCCTGAGAGGCTGTTTTGTTTGGCGTGTGTGGTTCTAAAAATAAAGTTAGTTTCTTTTGACAAGTGGCTCCTGATTGTGCCCAGCCAGACTGCGGCACTGCTGAGTAGCAGAATACAAGTGTCAAAATCTTGTTTCCAAAAATAATATGTATTTAAATAGCTATCAGTTTAACCTGAGGAAATAATGTAAATTAAACTATTTGAAGCCACCAATATAGCGTCAGGTCTAATATTAGATTACAAATTTTAAAATAAGTTTATAGAAAAAATGGCCCATCTTTTCTCAAAATGGAAAAAAAAAAAAACAATGTAGCTTGCCTGGTTAACGTAATTATTCTTCCCCTACCAACCATTATTATCTCCTGGCAATTTAATTCAACCAGACCCATCAAACATTTTGTAGTTTTATATAAGTGCCAGTCATCTGTGATAAATTTTGTGAGAGAGCAATAATTTCAATATAGTGTTCTTTCCCTGCACAAAAGGAGACAAAGAAAAGCCTGCAACTTGACCCAAGATTCAAAGCATTCTCATGACCTTGAAAATTTAACCCACAATATCATTTCAGGAAGAATCAGACACTGGGTTTTAAATTCAGATAATAAAAGATGCTCTATTTTATGCATCCTGACAATTTCTTATATTTGGTGGTGAAATAGGTGATAAGAAGTCTGACTTCAAAGCAGTAAGAGTGTAACGGAAGCACTAAGTAGCTCTTGTTTCCCATTTAAATCATATAAGAAAGAGGTTGTCTTTTGAAAACCTAAGGTCATGTGGTAAAACCAAAGTTTATCCCCAAAAATCAGAGTTCAAAATCCATGGCATTTCATCATTCAAAATGCAGCATTTCATTTTGACTGGGGCTGTAGTTCAGTTGGTAGAGTGCTTGCTTAGCACATGTGAGGCACTGGGTTTGATCCTCAGCACCACATAAAAATAAAATAAAGGTATTGTGTCCATCTACTATAAAAATATTTTTTAAATGCAGCATTTCGGCATCATCACCAAGATTCTTCTCTCCTTTGCTCTAAAACTAAGGCTATGATGGTGGAAAATCCTCATGGTCAGTTCTCAGTCTGAAGACATCGATGTCTGTGATTGAACTGGTTTCCTCCTGACTTAGGAAACAATCTCTAGGTTCATATTCCTAGAATCCATGGAATCTTAGAGGAAGAGGGGCCACAGAAATTACCTGAAGATGAGTTAGTGTCAGGAAAGGAATCTCAAGACCAGTTAGGGAAGAGGGCTCTAATACCAAGTTTCCTCCCTCTAGCAGAAGTTCTGTTCTGCTAAGCAAATTCAGAAAGAAAAGCTTCTGTCAGAATATGGGGAGGAAATAGGGAGATGTAGGTCAGAGGAACAAAGTAGCAGATATATAAGAGGAACAATTTATAAACTAATGTATAATCTCAGAACTGTGATTAATAAAACTGTACGGTTTGGGACTCCTACTAGATGAGTAGGTCTTAGCTGCACATGCCACATAAACAAAAGGTATGTGAGAGGATGGATATGTTAACTAGCTTCACTGTAGTAACCATTTATTATCTATATGTAAACAAACATCACTTTGGACAGTTGAAACAGACACAATAAGATCTTTTTATTATTTTTTTAAAGCTTCTGTCAGCTTGATAGTTCATTTTCCTTCTAGTTTTATGTTTCTAAACTCTTTTACATATTAACACGGCTTTCCATGAAACTTTAGACTCTGTGAAAGTAGAATTTTTCAACATTTTCTGTTTTAATTGCTATTTAAGCATAAGAAAAGTTGTAATTGACTACTTTCGGTCTTGCATCATCAAAAAAGGAAATTTGACTACAGAATGAGGCATAGACAAACAAAAACCATGAAAGAAAGAGATACCAGAAAAAAAACATATTTTTTTGGCCTAAAATTCATATATTTCCTTTGTATGTCTGCTTAAATTTTCTTATTTCTATCTAAGAGTAAGAAATCGGATGAAGAGGAAAATCATCTAATGAAAGTCTTTTAGCTAAATTTTAGGGAGGAAATTTAAAGGGTATGGGAATTGAGGAGAGGAATATGTGAATGAAATGGTAGCTGGATTCAAAGAGGCACAGTCAGCCTTTTTGATCATTTCCAGTAATGACTAATATCAGTCACTGCTGGACCTGCAAAGCCTCCGGCCCTGCTGGGTAACCATCTGAGTATTGAACTAAACGACCTCCATGATTCTCAAACGCTGCAGTAGATCAATTGCGTGTTAGCATTTTCACAGCTGGTTATTTGGTTAAATGTGGGCAATTCCCCAAGTCCTCATTTGATTTTTGGAATGTATCTTTTCACTTAAAGCACACTGTAATTTGGAAAGTGTATGTAATTATACCAGGGGAATTAGTTCAGCAACCCTGTTGGTCAAGCTTTAAATGCACACTGTCTGATAATGGTTATTTTTAGACAGAGAAGCTATTTGTAAGAGAGTAGCCAGTGTTGACTGATTTTTAGTGCAAGTAAAAAGCAACTCCCTCAGAGAACTGGGTCATCATATACCAGAGAAATTACTCATAAAGCTAAAATAATAAGTCATATTATGAGACTTGCTACAACCTAAGTGTTAATTTACGGCATTTAAGTCTATCAGAGAAGTTTTCAATCTTCTTATTTTAAAAAAGTGTCTATTTTAAAAATGTATATTTTCAAGTGTATATTATATGTTTAAAATTCTTATTAGGTGTGGATTTCTTTCTACCATCCAGGGAGTCAGGGGGGAAAAAAGCATTATGTTCTTCCTTTCTTAAAAAGGAAAAGTGATGAGAGTAATGAATCTCTTTGATTCAACAGATTAAATAATTTAATCCAACACATCCCTCCACAGCTGCTCCTAATACTAGGCCTGGAGATTTGCTGCTTATTTGCTGCTTCCTCCCTGGCCCTAGTTCACAACTTTTTTTTAGAAAAAAAAAAGAATGGTTACAATGTCTTCTTCATGTGTTTTGACTTCAGAGCCCTAGCTTGAGGAATATTTGCTAGATAATGCATGTATTTAATTATTATTAAAGATGCACAACCTCCATAATATTTATAACCAGTCTCTCTAAATCTTAATATCTCCCTCTGTAAAAGGAAAAGATTTAAATATCTAACTCAAAAAAAGTCTTTGCAAGAAATAAGAACTAACACATGTAAAGTACATGGCACAGTACCTTGCAGTTAGAATATGGTCTGAGAATATTAGTTATCATTAAGTGTCCCACTAAAAAACAAAGAGGTACATTAAAATCCTCCAAAGGATTTCGTAGCTTTAACCATTAAATAAAGGATGAGAAAAAAGCACAAAAGAAAAGTCAGAAGAACACCAAAGTCACAAGGCACTTCACTTCTGTTCACTTTAATACATGGCACTATATCTGCCTGGTGTTCCACCTAAATGTTAACAGAATGGAAGTCAAGTGAGTTCTCTATTTCATCCTTGTTTCCTATACATAATGCTCTATTCTGAGCAGAGGCTACAGAAATATCCCATTCTGAACATAAGGGAAATTGGTTAGCCCCATGATATTTTTATTTGTTTATGTCTTCAGCACCTAAAATAAAAAAGCAAGAAAAAAGAAGGAGTGGGAGGTGGTAGTTAGGAGTGGGCTGTGGGTAATGAAAAACCTTACACAGTTGACAGAACTTTGACCAAAATAATTCCCCGAACAATCTGCATTGGATAGATATCTGTGCATGCGTGAGTCTTCTGTATTTTCAGGTGCTTCAGAATTTATTCTTTAAAAATAATTGCAATGAACATGTACTTGGTTGTATGAGTTAAGAAAAATAAAAGTCAAAGAAGCTCTCCCCAGAATCATCTAATTATCTTTGCTTTTCTATTTTCCTAGGAAGTTCTGGAAATTAAAGTTTTCTTTCTTTTGCAAACAAGTGAAGAAAAAACATACAGCAGAGAAGCTGGAACCCACCCCCAAGGGGTTAATGAGGGTGTAAGAAATGGGAGACAGAACTAGGTAGCCACTACAGCTGGGGATCATTAATAGCAATCAAGGGCCACTATAAACAAATCAGCAGGAAATAGAGAGGGTCTACATGTCTCTGGCTTGGTAGTAGGAGCCATCTGGACAGAAGGAATTCAGCTAAAAACAATCACAGGGAACTTGTTTGTTCTTTTGTTTTTTAAACTACTCCAGTAAACTAGGTCATTGAAGTTAACAAACTGAACCTGCTTATTCTATCACAGATTAAATTACTACATTAATTTACAAAATATAAAATCCACAATGGATTATTACTAACTTTGTACAATATATGAAGGATTTTACAACTAGAGAGTGTATAGTTTTAAAATTAGCCAGAGAAAATAAAACAAAGAAAAGAGGGGGAAAATTATATGTGTGTGTGTGTGTGTGTGTATGTGTGTATATATATATATAT
>NW_025999968.1:24473082-24482158 GCF_001458135.2 Marmota marmota marmota | reverse complement strand
ATATATATATATATATATATATATATATATATATATATATATATATATATATATATATATTACATTCTCCAGGGTTTAAGAAGAAATCAATGACTGCTTGATAGCATCTTAGTTAGCAGAATGGGTGTCCAAGATCAAATGTGTTTGGAAACATTTTGTAGGCAGTACTGAGTAGAGGAGCTCCTAATAAGGATGGAAGTTAAAAACAGTCTGGAAGGGTAGAGATTGAAAGCCTTTTCCTCCAACAAAAGGAATGATCAGTTCAATTTAAAATAGCAGCAACCAAATAAATATGGCTTTATCCAAAACTTTCCACCTGTTACTACATTCTCAGACCTCCAATATCTTTGTTCCATTTTTAAATGTTTGCTACACTCAGATCAGACTTCAGATTTTTTGTTGTTGGTGTTGATTTCTTTTTTTTTTAAGCTTGCTATTTGATTTACTTCTCTATGCCTCCCTTTGTTTCATCTCACTGTCTAGAGGATATATAGGTTAATCTTTTGGGTCCAAGAGGATTCTTCATTTATGGATCAGCAGGGTTAATTAGCTGTCTTTCTTGACTTCCTTTCTCATTTTCAATTGCTGACTCTGTAAGGTTAACTCTTGCAAACACTGAATCTAGTCAAAAATTTGACTTCAGAATTTAGATTAATCAAAGAATGCCAGTTCATGACCCTCTGCATCTGATGTCTATGGAAAACTGGATGTAAAAAATTGCTTTGAGACATATTCACTATCAGTATCAGTTGGGTAATTTGACATTCAGAGACACCACAAAAGTGTTGGAATTAAGCTTATGTAGCCAAAAATGGCTGTTATCCAGCATCCAGGTTATGACTTCCATGTACAGAAATCTATTTTGTAATTAAAAGTTAGGCCCAGGTGAGTCAAAAAAATCTCCGCTCTGCCATTTAGTAACTGGGTAACTATCCAAGGTATATAACCTTTCTGAGAGTGGATTTTCTTGTCTACAAAATGGAGAAGCTAGTACACACAGTGTTGCTGGAGGATTTAGTATGTTAATGATTGCAAAGTTCTTACAGTAATGCCAGATATAAAAATCAAGGTTTAAGAATTCAGCTATTATTATTTTCAGGAAGTGTTTTTGAAAAATTTTTATGACTTCCTTCCACATTAGGCAGACTCACATTTGACTTGCACTCAATTGTGAAATTATGAATATTTGGCTGTGATCATTTTACCTCTAGTTTGTCATTATTTTTTGTCAAATGCATGCAATTCTTACTAAACAAAAACAGAAATAATTTCTCGGTTTTTTGCTTTTCTCTCCTGGGCAGCAATTATAATTTGCTTGGAACATAGTTTATTGGAACTCATCAAATACATTTCCCCATGGTGTCATTGCATACCACCTATCTAAACATTTTTTTCCGCTGATTTATTTATTTATTCCTTAGAAAAATATAATAAAAAACATAAGACAAAATATATGATTCACTTAACAACGCTCTTACAAGAAAATGCATATATCTTTAATACATTGCCCTTCTATTTAGAGTGATGATTTCTAATACTGTAGATTTCTAATACAGTTTCTAAACTAATTCAATGATCCCAAAACCCCTCAGTATGGACTTATACACAGAAGAAAAGATTTACTCTCAAAGAAGTTTGAGATTACTCTCAAAGAAGAAAACACTTGCAGACATCATGGAATCATTCTTTCATCAATTGTTAAATTAACAAATATACGAAGAATATTCAGAAGTGCCAACACACTCACAGGCACTATGAACATGGCAGTAAACAAAATACCTTGTTCTCATGGGCTTAAATTCTGGTGTGGAAAATAGAAAATCAATCAGTCAATAATACATGTGATGTGTTAGACTATAATCAGTGCTAAGAAGATAAAGTAGTGAGGCAGAACATGGAGCATGGTGATGAAGAGTTGAGGTTTTAAAGGTTTACTAAGGTGGTTCACTATGCCCATAAACTTTAATGAAAAACCTGAAAGTACAAAGGAGCAAACTCTGCAGATATTGGAAGGCATAGCATTTCAGAGAGGAGAAGCAGCAAGGAACAAAAGCATCTTCCCTGCCTCAGGAGGATGAAGAACAAGAAGAAATATGGCAGATCTGGAAGAGAAGTCGAAGATGATGCCTGAAGAGTGGGAGCCGGAGCATGCAGTGCCTCACCTTTATACATTCTTTGACTCAGAAGTAAATATTGTCTATAAAACAATAAAAAGCTTTTCTGTTCTACAAAATATGGATTCCTGGATTAAAATAGCCTAAATAGGATATGTTTAAAAGAAAACAGACTTTCAGCCAGTTATACCAAAACTCTTTATGTGCCTGTATATTCGCTAGGCTAAGTCTTTTATATACACTGTTCTTGATTTATCCTAAGGCTAAAGAAATACACTGCAGGAAATGTGATCATTTAATCTTTGTTTCTTACCTTCCAAGGTAAATCACAGAGTTTATCATTTGAAAATTTACCCTTAGATTAAAATTATGGTAAAGATCAAGAGAATCCATAAAAACAGACTGGCCTGTTTGTATGGTTAAAAGAACAGTTTACTCCCCATAGTTAAGCAGTCTAAATCCATAATGCTCAATGAAGAAGATTCCTTCAGAAAATGCCCTGATTCACTGTAGGTGAAAATCATTATTAGCAGGACATAGACAGATGTCTAAAACCGTCTAAATCCTTTAAAAAACTTTGAGACAAAAAAAAAATAGTTCACACTGAGGCATGAAAACTTCTAATGAAGAAAAGCTGTAAGTACTGGACCACTAATGGAGAATGAGGAACTAAAAAGGTTAGAATTCACTTGACATAGATCAGGTAAAGAGACCTATGCAAAACTTAACCATCTAAAAGGGAAGACAGGTAGCCTTAACAACAAAGTAATTTTTAAAAAAGTGAGTTTTTTTTAACCAAAATTAAAACAAAAGTGTTCCCGATCATTTTCAAAACTTCAATTATAAATCTACAGAAATAAAAGGGAAATCTTCACCCAGGGCATGTGAAAGATACCCAACTTCATCCAAGCCATTCTTTATTTACATACTATTAAAAAGAAAGTGTGTTCTTCTGTGGTTATTTTGAATTCTTTGTAGACATCATGAAGTCTATTCTTCCAAAATACAATTGTCTTATGTCTCAAAAATTAGTATTAGTAGAAATACAATTATTTTGATTTATTACTTATAATGCTTCCATCTGAAAAGGAAAAAATATGTTAAAATGGGCTGGAAATTTCCTCTCCCTCTGACTTCCAAGACAAATTTTTCAATGTGGGAGTAAGACACAATTTGGTCATTATAATTCTTTTCTAATTTTTTAATTTGTTTCAATTAGTTATACATGACAGTAGAATGCACTTTTGAACTTTGATATATCATACATAGATGGGGTATAATTTCTCATTTTTATGATTGTATATGTTGCAGAATCACATTGGTTATGCAGTCATATATGTACATAATGTAATAATGTCTGTTTCATTCTAATATCCTTCCTAGTCCCATATCCCTCTCTCCCCTCCTTTCACTACCCCCTACTTAATCTAAGTTAACTCTATTCTTCCCTAGTCTCCCACCCCCCTCTTATTGTGAATTAGCATCTGCATATCAGAGAAAACATTCAGCCTTTGGTTTTGGGGGATTGACTTATTTTTGCTTTGCATGATATACTCCAACTCCATCCATTTACTGGCAAATGCCATAATTTCATTCTTCTTTAAAGCTGAGTAATATTCCATTGAATATATATATATAAACATTTTCTTTATCCATTCATTTATTGAAGGACACTTAGGTTAGTTGCTTAGTTTAGCTATTGTGAATTGAGCTGCTATAAACATTGACATGGCTGCGTCACTGTAGTGTGCTGATTTTAAGTCCTCTGGGTATAAACCTAGGAGTGGAATAGCAGGGTCAAATGGTGGTTCCATTCCAAGTTCTCTGAAGAGTCTCTATACTGCTCTCCATAGTGGTTGCACCAATTTGCCATCCCACCAGCAATGTATAAGTGTACCTTTTCCCCCACATCCTAGCCAGCATTTATTGTTGGCCATTATAATTCTAATCCTTGCATTTCATGTGGTTAATAGGACTACTCAGTTCACAAATGATACCTTGATAACCATCACTTCTCACATTACTTCCTTCTTCCTGATTGGTACCTATCAGGAATAGTATCTACAGGTCCTGTTCAATAAAGATCCATTTGCAGTTTACTGCAAGCCAAACCCAGTGGAAATTTAACAGTCTTCTCATTGATAGCAAATGAAATCCAAAGTTAGTCTAACCTCCTCCTTTTTTTTTTTTTTTTTTTTTTTTNTTTTTTTTTTTTTTTTTTTTTTTTTTTTTTTTTTTTTTTTTTTTTTTAAGAAAGAGTGAGGGAGAGAGAGTGAGAAAGAGTGAGAGAATTTTAATATTTATTTTTTAGTATTTGGCGGACACAACATCTTTGTCTGTATGTGGTGCTGAAGATCGAACCCGGGCCGCACGCACGCCAGGCGAGCGAGCTACCGCTTGAGCCACATCCCCAGCCCCTAACCTCCTCCTTTTAAAAAATTTGTTCTTTTTAGTTATACCTGAAAGTAGAAGCAATGGTGACATATTTTTACAAACGTGGAATATATCTTATTCTAATTAGGATCCCATTCTTGTGGATGTACATGATATGGAGTTACATTGGTCATGTATTCATTTATATACATAGAAAATTTATATTAGATTCATTCCACTGTCTTTCCTATTCCTGTGCCACCTTCCCCTTTTCCCCTTGTCTAATCCACCACTTCCCACAGCTTGTTGTGTGTTAGCATCCACATAGCAGAGAGAATATTCAACCTTTGGTTTGGGGGGGATTGGCTTATTTCACTTAGCATAATAATTTCCAGATCCATCCATTTACCAGCAAATATCATAAAGTCATTCTTCTTTATGACCAAGTAATTTTCTATTGTGTTTATATACCACATTTTCTTTATTTATTCATCTATTGAAGGGCACCTAGGTTGGTTCCATAGTTTAGCTATAGTGAATTGAGCTACTATAAACATTGATGAGGTCACGTCACTGTAGTATGCTGATTTTAACTCTTTTGTGTATATACAGAGAGGTGGAATAACCAGATCAAATGGTGGTTGCATTCCTAGTTTCTTGATGATTCTCCATACTGCTTTCAATAGTGGTTGCAACAATTTGCAGTCCAATTAGAAACGTATAAAAAAAATGGGCAAAGGAACTAAACAGATATTTCTCAAAAAAAGAAATAACAAACAGTCAACAAATACATGAAAAAAGATGTTCAACATCTCTTGCAATTAGAGAAATGCAAGTAAAAACTACACTGAGATTTCACCTCACTTCAGTCAAAAGGACAACTATCAAGAATACAAGTAACAAGAAATGTTGGCAAGGATGTGGGGAAAAGGGTAGTCTAACTTATTACAGTTCTCACCCTGTGTTTTAAGGGGAAGAGCCCCACTCCTGGCCACTATCACAAAACAGCCTTCTAATTTCTCTTCCATCACTATCAGCAATACATTACCAATGTTTTATTTGAGTCTCAACATCCCAGATTTTTGTTGTTTTTGTTGCTGTTTTTCTTTTTTTTTCTATTATTTTTTTTTAACCAGAGTTCAAAGATAGATGTGAAGGAGAGAAAAAGATAATTAGCAAGATGTCATCATTGGTTCTAACAGAACATCATCTTGGGGTTTCTGATTACTGACAATCCCATCTTCAGCTGGTGGGTAAATCATCCTACTGCTTTTAATAAGACTTATTTTGAATAGTTAAACTTGTCAAAATCAGGTAAAATTGGTCACATCTGTTTAAAATCACATTTTACTGCTGGCCATTTCCAGATTAGCTGAAGTTCTGCAGCCTTTTTTTAACTCACACATCTTTCCCTTTGGCCCATTTCCTCTCCATTGCACCATGCACCATGCACCATGTGAAGGCAGTTCCCAATGTCACTGTGGTTAGGCTTTGAGTCATAGATGGCAGCTATGAAACAATCCTTCCCCAAAGTGACAGCTCTCCTCACAATGTTTCCCACCTATTAAAGGTCTTTGTCCAAGTTGAAAAGACTCCCCTATGTATTTACTGAAGGAATTTACCATGGAAATAGTTAGATTTCCCTTGCATTTGCCTCCAAATTTCTGAAACTAGCATGCACTATCAGTTAAATAGAGAATACAGGGATATAGGAGGATCAGTATGCAACAGTCTTCAAAAATAGCCTCAAATTTATGAATTTATTCATTGTCATACTTATATCAACTGTCATATGATACAAAATAAACTATGAATTAATTATTTCATTATTTAGTAACATAATTACTGAATTACATTTTGACATATTTCCCCAGAAAACCCAAACAGATGTTTTTATAATTTATCAATTTACACCACACTTATTAGGATATTATAATTTTTTCAGGTTCGTTTACTTAACAATAGCAAAAACACACAGATAGAGGTCACAAAATCTTTCAAGGCCTGTTTCAACATTGAGTATGAGTCTGCCTGGAATCAACTCATGTCCAAGATTTGTACAGTTGGGTTTTTTCTTTCCAATACCTACAAAATGAGAGTTACCAAAAAACAAAAAGAATAACAAAAACTTCCAAATAAGTTCATCTTAAAATCTCATGATTATCTACTTCTACTCATGTGTATATATTACATACATATATGTGTATATTACATTATGCATATATAACACATCTATTTAACATATGTTATATATGTTTATATATATAAACACACATTATATATATATATAAATATATATAAATAAAATACATGCCTACATATGTTCCTTTGGCAAATTCTAGTATTTCTATGTACATACTTTCTATATAACTGCTATTAAAAAAAAAAAAAAACTTCTCACTAACAAAGCCACAGTTAATTCTTTTTTCTCTGTAGCCGGACTCATCTCACTGTAGCTTTTATAGTAGTTTCCACCGCATCTCTGTTATAACTAAAATCTATATTCTTATATGTAATATTGGAATTTATACTGATTTCTCTCTTTCAACGCTTGCTCTCTTTTCTTTATCTGTAATTTCTCCTGAGCAGCCTCCAATATTGACTTCCTCCTCGAATCTGTCCACAGTACACCTAAAGGACCTGGCACATTCCCCTTTCTGCCAACTGCAGCATAAAAGCTTCATGACTTCCCTTCTACCCTTTCTTTGGAATTATGTGCCAGCTCTTTCCTTTTGCATGTATCATCAGCTTCAAGTACTTCTCTAATTTATTTTTTAAATAGAGCTAAAGTTTGCCCATTTTACATGTGTTGATTTGTTTACAACCACTCTATGAGGAAAGCACATTATTAATTCCATTTTACAGGGGAGGAGAGTGAGGCACAAAGAGGGTTAATTGCCCAGAGTCGCTCCCTAGTTTGTGGAAGAGCTGGGATTTGAATAGAGGTATTGTGGCTCCAGAGCTCTGGCTCTTAACCAGTACATTTGTTTGCTCGTTTGTGTTAAATACTTGTTTTTTATTTATACTTTTAAAGCCCATGCATCTGTTTTGTCTGTTCTAGTATACTAAAAAGTCTGTTTTTATGAAAATAAAGCCAATTTAATTAAAAATGTATTTGAATATTTTAATGTTTATTCACCATTAGAAGCTGATACATTCAGAATTCTAAATTGGACATTGCCATACAAAATGCTAATACATTAGGAAAAAAGACAAGGAAGAAAGAAGAGAAATATGATGAAGTTGTATAAATAATATATTTGCTAATTTTTTTTTTTTAGGAAATTAATCATCCCCTTTCAAACTTGTCTACTGCCTCAAACCATTGCTGAAAGATTTATATTCTAGTCACTTCAAATGGATTACTTGCTTTGTCAGAGGTATTTGTGGGTTTGGGTTTTTTTTTTAATCAAAACAGTACCCCATATTGAAAAAGTGTGTGGTGTTTACCCTGAACTTTTATAGACATTGTTTCATTGAACTCTATCAGCAATTACCTCTTCCTCTTTCCTGACATGGAGTAAGCAAAAGTGACATAAATATGAGAATGAATTCCATGGGAAACCTTTATTTTTACCAAGTGAAAGTAATTTCATATATATAACCACATCTTCCCTTTCCCAAGGACACAAATGTGTCCTAACTATAAGAAGGCTCACACTACCATTGTAGAAACATCATTTTTGTGTTAGAGAGCCAATATTCATCCCCATGCATAATGGTAAGTCATGTGTCATTCTATTTTAACCATGCTATGACTTCTTATGAAAAAAAAAAAAAGATACATGTGCCTAAATTACCCCAAATTTAAGTACTAAATCCTAAATGCCCCCCATCTTTCTCCCTCACTGCTCATCCATCTCCATTTCCATCTCTCTCACATATACCCCTAGAATACAAAAATACCAAAAAAAAACAAAACACTTTATTAATGCATAAAGCTCTTTTATTCTATGAACTTATAAGTTAGTAGCTAATAGAAAATAAGTTGATAGTATCCTATATTTTAGAGCAAATTTGTTAGGTTTAATAAATTTATTGAAGTTAAATTGTGAAAGTGAATATATTTGTATATATCACACCAACTGGATTTATATTATTGGGGAGTGAAGTTTATATTTTTATAGTTTTATATTTCATAATTTAAAAGCACCATTTCATTGCATTTAGAACAAAAGCAAGATCTTACAGTTTTTACTTGTTAGCAAATAAACAGTAGATGAAGTTTAGAGTTTGATTAGGGAAAAGATCACCAGTGCTATTCTTTATTCTACAACCAATAATTTTTCATTTAACATGAAACAGGCCAGCTGTTTCTTCAGTATAGACTTTTTTTTGGTAGGAATTCTTGTGATGTGATTGCCAAGAATAGATTTCTATATATGCTGAATGTACATTGATGAAATGATACATTTTCAAAATCAAGCAATCAATTTCTTCAGAAACTCTCTTACCTAGATAAGAACAAAACAAAACATTTAGTAAAGGATTTTAAAGCATTTAAAGAATGTTTAAAAGTATAAGTTACACCCATGACTTACACAAGCACCAAGTGCCATTTCTAAACTGAATATATATATATATATATA
>NW_025999968.1:24458681-24471418 GCF_001458135.2 Marmota marmota marmota | reverse complement strand
TATATATATATATATATATATATATATATATATTATTCTCACTGAGCTTGAGACCAATACACTATATAGGATATTTAAGTTCCATATCTGTGAGTTTCTGTTCACAGGAAGGGAAATAGCAAATTTCTACCACCCACAACACTGATATCCAGCAACTGTGTTTAAGACAAACCCATATTGTGAAATCAAACAATCATTGCTGTATAAAAAGTCTCAAATAGCACAAAGATCACATTAATTCATAGCATTCATCAGATTGATGTTTGAAGTCTACAAATAGTTGCAGCTGTTCTTCAATTATTCCTTTGATTTACTTTTTTCTTTTCCCCAAAAAATTATATTCTAATATTTTTATTCAATTAACTTGAATTAAAAACCTGTTATAGAGAGATCTACAAATGATACTATAAATATGGCAATGGCCAGACCCCTCAAATTAAATATGTATAAAATGATAGGTAATACAGAAAAAAGTTCCAAACTTGCTTAACATGGTGAACATTAAATGATTCACTAAATATTATATTTTTTATTATCTCAAGTTTTAACAAGCATAAAATACAAATGCAGTATTTTTATTTGCAACACACACTACACTTGACATGAATGAGAGCATGCAGCAATTGATTTGAATCTTTCCAAGACTGTGGGTGTTTTTCTCCATACAAATACATCATTGATGATACTACACAGCTTCATTAATGAGGAAGCTAAGCCAATGCCAGGATAATAACATGAATCAAGTAGAGAGTCCCTTGTCATAGACCAAAGCCTGCTCAGTTGTTTTTTTTGTTTTTGGTTTTTTGGTTTTTTTTTTTTTGGTTCTGGCTTTACCACAAAAGAACTTTCTTTTCATTCTGATTTTTTTCTACTTTGAGATATTTTCCAGTAGTCTATTTTTGTTCAAATACTTCAGGAGTGCTGACTTAGGTCCTCGCCTTTTTGGTTTTGCCATATTTTCTTATTGTCTGCATAGATCACTGATATCAAATCATTAATAATCACAAATGCCAAATTTCCTCCAGCAGTGAACCAGTTGCAGCAAAAACATGTAGTCAATGACATCAGCTAATATGTGCAAGGCAGTATTGCATGATAATATAATAACACAAGCTCTGGGGCAGAGTACTTGAGATCAAGCCAGGCCCTATTTTACCACTGTGACTTTTGCCAAATTATATAAAATTCTTGCATCTTGATTGCCTCAGTTGCAAAAGGAGAATAATTAGCAGGTCATTATGGTCATTAAATGGGTTAATACATGTACATAAAAATTTTTAAATATTTCCCAGTTTTATTTCATAATTTATAGTTACTCAGAGGACATTTTGGCCATATAGCCTAGCAGAAAATGTACATTATCTGTCCCACTCGTTCTCCACATTTACTGCATATTAGCATCTCCTGGGAAAATCTTAGACATACTCATAACTGACATAGGCTACAGGAGAGGCATTGGAATTTCTCAAGGTTTCTCAGGTTAATCTAATGTGCAGAAAATTGTAAGAACCACTGATTTAGTCCTTCTTATCCAGATGAGTTGCCTCTAGAAAATATAGTTAAAGTAAATTGCTGGTAGCTAATACTAATTCCCCAAATTCTATATAGCCAATGACATTTGTCTCAGCCCATTAATGTTATTATAACAAGATTCCACATAAAAAAATTTTACAAACAACAGCAATTTATTTCTCACTATTCTTGAGCCTGCAAAGTCCAAGATCAAGTTGCTAGCAAATTCTGTCTGGTGAAGACTTGTTCTCTGCTTCCAGATGGTAACTTGTTGCTGCAACCTTGAATGGCAGAATTGAGAAAATCAAAATAAGGCTAGATAGTTCCCTGAGGTCTTACTTATATAAAGGCATTCATTCCTTGCAGGATGATAGAGTCCTCATGATCTAATCAAAGCATCAAAGCATCCTGTATCCAATACTATCATTTAGGGTTTAAATTCCAACATAGGAATTTTGGAGAGATACATAAATTCAAACTGTACTCCTGTTCTTTTGGCACTCGAGCACTGAGCCACATCCTTTATTTAGAGATTGCTTAGTGCCTCACTTTTGTTGAGGCTGGCTTATGAACTCAAGACCCTCCTGCTTCAGCCTCCTGAGTCACTGGGATTCTAGGCAGGTGCCACCACACCTGTCTTGTACGACTGTTCTTTTTTAAAAAAAATATTTTATTTTTTAGTTATAGTTGGACACAATACCTTTATTTTATTTATTTATTTTTATGTGGTGCTGAGGATCCAACAAAGGGCCTCACACTAGTGCTAGGCGAGCGCTCTACCACTGAGCTACAACCCCAGCCCCAAACTGTTCTTAATCTTTAGTGATAAATAGGAATTCCTGGGAGGATACAGTATAAAGATTACCAGAAATAGCCACAGAGTTTCTGAATTAGTGAATCTAGAATGATTTGCAAAGATTTGCATTTCTAACAATTTCCATGGAATGCTCATGTTGCTTGTCTAGTGACAGCAGTTTAAAACAAATGAGCCCATAGTATTTATCACAGTGTTCATATCTATAATGCAACCTGTATTAGTCATGGCTCTCCAGATACACACACACACACACACACACACACACACACACACATACACACATACACAATACAATTAGAGACACATGTGTGCATGTTTATGCGTGTATAGAGAGAGAGACTGAGATTGAGGTTTTAAGGAGTTTTAAGGAGACTCACACAGTTGTAGAGGTTTGATAAATTCAAAATCTTCATAGTTGGCCTGCAGTCTAGAGATCCTGGGAATAATTTTAGTTCAAGTCCAAAAGCAGTCTGCAGCAGAATCCCTTCTTGCTTGTGGTCAGTCTGTTCTTTTAAGGATTTATGCAGATTAGATAAGGCCCACCCACATTATGGAGGACAACCTGCTTTACTCAAATCCCACCAATTTAAGTGTTCAATCTCCTCTGATAAAAACCTTCACAGAAATGTCCAGAAAAATATTTGACCAAATAACCGAGCACCGAGGCTCAGCCAAGTTGTCAAATAAAATTAAACATCACCTGTATACAGGTGTTAAATCCAATGTGTAAAAAAAAAAAAACTTCTTAAAATTGTGTTCCTATTATGAATTACTGTTGAAAAAGTTCAGATTAACCTGACATCAGTAGAAACAATTAGCAAATTTCAGTGGTCAAAAGTGATTGATTGTGGCCAAAATCAGTGACCAAGTTGTCAGTGTATGTAGTGATCCTACAGGAAATCTAAATACAATTTTAAGATGGTAGTGGAAAAAAAGACTCAGAATTCCTTCTCAGTACAACAGAGATTCCTCTTCTCCTGCCCAGCAGCTTCTCTAAAAAGATAAAGGGCTCCACTGCAGTCTTAAGCTCTCTGAATTTTCCTCTTTTCTTCATTGAAACATATCTGTCCTGTGCTCTGACCTCAAAGGTTTCTAATCTCAACTGTAAATTTTATAAAAAATCAAAGGGTTAATTATATCATGAAGTAAAGATATGGTTTGCTGACACTGACTTAAAATTTGTGGCTCAGTTGTGACCAAACTTCTGCCAGCATTATTTTTTTCAAAAAGCTGTGAATGGGCAGCTCAACCAAGCACATGAAGAACTTAGAACACGGGTCTCTGGCAAGCATTAGAATTCCTGCAAGAGACTTTTCAGACATGCACCATATCACCTGAACACAGGATGAATGAATATTCCCAGTGAAGGGATTGCTCCACAAAATTTAAATAAAACCCCTCTCATTCTTATCAGTGGTTCTCAATCCTAATTGTGTGTTAAAACCACCTTGAGTTTACATTATGTATAGATGCCAGGGCTCCTCATTAATCCAATTAAGATCTCTAGGATTGGGGGAGGTGTTCCGTATGTTTTAAAAATTCCCTAAGTGGTTCTACATGCAACCAAGGCTGGGAACCACTGACTCACATTCAGAAAAAAAAAAAAAAAAACATTAACCATGGCAAACGGACCACACAATTTACCATAAATACCTAAAATCTTTACAATATCAGTTTTACAATATATAGTCAAAAACTTGATATTCATATCCAACTAAAGTTGCAAATAGTCTAATACAAGAGGAGGCTTTGAGAAAAACAAATAGGTAGAGCCCTTTCAAGCTCTTTTTAACATCCTTTCAGCTTTATAATTGATATGCACTGAGATATGAAGGCTTATTTCAGTGCTACTATGAATATACAATATACCAGTTCTTAGGCATAATAGTAACTTTGAAAATAAAATAATGATTAAAAGCAGAACTCTTTTCTGGTTTAGTTTGCTTTATGTTGCTATTCTGAAGAGCTCAAAAGACAAATGCTTGCAACCATCCTGGAGTTTTCTCGGAACATTTGATCAATTGGCTATGTCCTAAATCAATTGAGGAATCTCCACAGTTCTAGTCTAGACAGGAGCTCAATTAAGTATTTATTGATTGGCTGATGGAGGATGAATTGTTTTAACCTAAGTGTTTATCTTCATTTCTAAGGTATTCTAAATGCATATCTTTTAACACATATAGTTAAATTAAGTATATATTTAACTTTTCTTTTAGAAAAGCAATGTGGATCTTCAGGGAAAAAAAAAATGTTACAGATTTTACCAGTCTCAAAGAAGAAAATGTTTGAAAAAAAATCAAAGAAAGTGATGCATACAAAGAATAAGAAATGTTATGAAACTGTTATTCCCCCAATATTTAAAATTTTAGATTTAAGGAAATTTAGGCATCTGGAAAAAGTTACTTTTTTTTTTCAAAGAAGGTAATCTACAAATGAATAGAATAATGCAAGTTTGAAATTTTGAGTAAACAATGATACACATGGTTAGATTATAGATACAATTTCTATAATACCACCCCCCAATCCCATCAATTATGACTGCCCACAATGTCACCAGTGTTGCTAAGCATAGCTTAAGCATTGATCATGTGCAGTAAATGCTCCTGAGAAAACTAGCAGTCCCTGTGAATTAAAGTAATTTCAACAGACTATGGCCTGAAAGCACTTGGTATGAAAAATAGGACTAGGGGTTTCACAATAATACCTAAGTGTACCTTTGTCTAATTTTCAGAAATTGAAATTATGAGAGCCACTTATATCTTCTCAAGAGCAATCTCTCTATCAAAAAAGGTGCAAATATTATTGGAAATATTGGAACCACTTATAATTATCTACTTGAACATAATTATTAGAGCTGAAATTCAAAATATAATGTATTTTTATATAACTTTAAATGTAGAAACAGAAGAAGTTTGTCAAGAGCCATGTACTAAATAGAATTTGAAAGAAGCCTTGGGATATTTGATCTGTTAATAAGAAAAAGAAAACTTTACTATAGTAAAAAGAGCTTTACTTTTAGAAAAGTAAAGAGCTTTACTATAATGTCAGGAGCCAGTCTACAATAAGATTGAGAATCACATTTAAATTATTTTAATACAATTTAAGATAACATAGATCATTAATATGTGACTTCTTAAAGTGGACAATAATGGTAATATTCTTTAATGACAAATTTTGTTATATTCATCTTAATTTGTTTAACTTTTTAGTAATATTTCATTTTAATTGCAATTGTGCCCTAACTAAACTAACTTGAAATGAGATACATAAATACAAAAATGAGCTGGAGGTATATCTCAGTGATATAGTGCTTGTCCAGCACGTGTGAAGTTGTGGGTTCAATCTCCAGTACCACAAAAAATAACTACTCTTTATTTCGTAGGGGCTGTGGCTCAGTGATAGAGCACTTGTCTATCCAACATGCTTGAGGCCCTAAGTTCAAACCTCAGCACTGGAAAAAACAAAAACAAACAAAAAAAATAAATACAAAAGTAATAAATGATATTACAAAAATGTTAATATCAATTATACATAACATTAATAACACACATGACTTATATGAACACTAAATGTCAAAAAATTAAAGCATTTTACATTATGTATACTTGTGATCACAAGTTTTGATATTAATGTTTTTGCCCTAAATGTGTGATAAAATTTTTCATTTAAAAAGCGCTTAAGAAACATTATATTCCAAATTAAGTTCACCGAATTCTCCTTAGAAGAAAAACTAAATTCTACTGAAGAGTATCATGCTAAGTGAAATAAGAGAATCCCAAAAACCAAAGGTTTAATGTTCTCTCTGAAATGTGGATGCAAACTCACAATAAGGGGTCAGGGATAGAAGTTCAGTGGATTAGACAAAGGGGAAAAAAGGGAAAGAGGGAAATGAGACTAGGAGGTACAGTGGAATGAATCTGACATTATTTTCCTATGTTCATATATGAATATGCCACAATAACTCTCCACAACATGTAAAACCACAAGACTGTGATCCTAATTAGAATAAGATATGTTCCATGTTTGTATAAATCTATCAAAATATACTGTACTGTCATGTATACTTAAAAGAAAAAATATTTTTAAAGAAGTAAAACTGAATTCTAAATAAAAAATCTTATTTTACTTAGATTTTGTATTTTAAGAATATATATACTCTGGGCTGGGATTGTGGCTCAGCGGTAGAACGCTCGCCTAGCATGGGTGGGACCTCAGCACCACTTAAAAATAAAGGCATTGTGTTGTGTCCATCTACACCTAAAAAATAAATATTAAAATAGAATATATACTTTAATATTGTATAATAAGTAAACATTTGAATTCATAATAAGTAAATAAAACATGATTTATTATGAGTCAAATAAATGTTTTCAATCTTAAATCTGTGCTACTCTACTCACAGTCTTAGTGAAAATAGGTACAGATTTCCTTTTGGAAAATATGGAGAGATCTCCTTCCCATTGTTGTTTAAGAGCCTTCAACATGCTCTTCATTTTCTGCTTGGAGTTGGTATTGTTATCAGCAAGTTCCTAAAAATCTCAAACTGGGATGTTTCTGAAAGGATGAGAAACACCATTAGGTAGCAAACCTTCCTGAAACTTCAATTTCATTGCAACAGTTGAGAAACACTGAGTGGGAAGAGAAATTATTAAACTCATATGAAAATTAAAATATTGTTTTTATATTAAAACAATTACTCATGTCTTAAATATAAGAATTATTCCCGAGAATTTTTCGGATTTAATAGGAGAAATCATATTGTATACATCTGTCTACATTCTTGCCACCAATATACACATCCATTTTCCTCTGCTTTAAGAGGTGCTCAGAGGAGAAATTTGAGAGATATAACTGGATTCCCTCCCCATTCTTCATTGAACTGTCAATTTCATCTCTCACCCCTCATTATACAAGTAAAAAATTTGTTTATTTGATTTAATCAAGAAACAATCAGAGCTGGGTGTGGTGGTGTATACCTGTAATCCCAGAGGCTCAGGAGGCTGAGGCAAGAGAAGTACAAGTTAGAGACTATCCTCAGGAATTTAGGAAGGCCCTAAACAACTTAGCAAGACCCTGTCTCTACATAAAATACAAAACAGGGCTGGGGATGTGGCTCAGTGGTTAAGTGCCCCTGGATTCATTCTCCAATACCACCCCCCCAAAAAAAAAAAAACAAAAAAGTAATCAGAATTTACTAAGAACTCAGTACTTCAGTATAAATTCAAAGGGTTACTCAAAGATAAGACAGTCATTGAAGAAAGAAAGCAATTTTTGTAGCTTACAGACTGAAACATGTGGGACAAATGGATATGGTATAATACAATTTAATAAATCTCACAATAGCTCCCACAAACAACAATTGCTAAACTCATAAGGGATAGAAACTGAGGACTCAGCATTATACTGAAGAGCATACATTGAGGGGAGTTGTGTTTCCTTTTAAATAATTAGATTCAGAGGAAGGGGGCAGGCTTCTCTACTTGGAGGAACACCTTTAGTAAAATCATACCATACTCGGGTATGAGAAACATCTTAAAAGAAGAAGCAATCACTCATGCAGGATTGGGCAAGAGTGAAGATGAAAATAAAAGTGTATTTCTCAGTTCCAAACTGGAGACCAGGAGAACACTGCCAAAGAAGGTCAGAGGAAAAAAGTCTGAGTTTGGGTTGGAAAGTGTTAGATTTTCCATTATTTTTGGCATCTAGAAGAAAATGAAGAGTAGTATTAAAACTGGATCAACATCAGGGCTGGGGATATAGCTCGGATAGCTCAACTGGTAGAGTGCTTGCCTTGCTTGCACAAGGCCCTGGTTCAACCCCCAGCACTGAGGGGAAAAAAAAAAAAAAAGAACTGGATCAATGTGACAATGAGAACAGAAGATCACTGCCCCGTTGCTGTTCCTGAGAAAAGCACAATAGCTAAGTGTCTCATCTTTCAGTGTGAAACATAAAGCAAGAAATAGGTTCAATGAAAGTTTCAATGGAACCTAAAGGCACCAATTTCCAACATCTTCAGCAAATGAAGCTTAACTCAAGAGCATTGAGTGAAGCCTCCTTCCAAGACTTTTATTATATGCTCATTTTTCCATACTCACCAAAAGTTTTCCTCTCTTCCAAGAGTCTTCTAAGTCATTAGAGTGAACTTCAGAGAAGATGAACATTATGATATCTCCATTCTTGAACCTGCCTGTAAAGATGGGGAGGTGCCAGCTCCCCACCAGGAGATAAGCAAAACATCCACAAGAGTTTTCTCCATTCAGCAACCTGATGTCTTTCAGAAAGAGAGCAACCCAAGTAACTACCATATCTACATGACCCAGGCTCAGCTCCAACTTGTGGTTAAAGAAATGCGATATAATAACCAGAAATAATTACAAGCTATTCAAAGATGCCCTTTTAAAAAAAAAAAAACAACAGGGGCTGGGATTGTTGCACAGTGGCAGAGTGCTTGCCTCACACTTATGAGGCAGTGGGTTCGATCCTCAGCACCACATAAAAATAAATAAGTAAAATAAAGGAACTGTATCCATCTACAACTAAAAAAATATTTTTACAAAAAGCATTTTAAATATCCCCACATAAATAACGTCAGCTTCTAAAAATCTCCCTCTATGATACTCTCAACTCTGAACCAAATGCTCCACTCAGTCCAATCATCCCATGAGGCTTTCATCTTTCCTTCCTTTCTCACTTTCCTCATATGCCTATTTTTTTTCTTTTAACAAAATAAATGGTTTATCTTCCCTTTTTCAGGTTTTCTTATTCTTTTGTTTTAATTTATTGGCTCTAAGTATCATCAAAGTGACAGGAACTGAAAGAATTCTTTCAGAGGTCAGGAGCAAACAGGAAAAAAAAGCAGAGAAGGACTCAGACAGGGGTAAGTCTGCACACATTCTTTGTTCCTGGAGAGACGATGGGAGGAAACCGGGAAATACTGGGGAATATTATTGGACAAATTATATTGTTATATTGTATGCATGTACAAATATGTAACAACAAATCCCACCATTATGTACAACTATAATGCACCAACAAAAAACACGGGAATTTTTATTTTATTTTTTCTCATCCCAAGAGAATGTTTAATTTCAAAACAATTTACTATTATTATGTTTTGTTTTGTTTTCTCAAATTTCAGGCTCTTCAGAGGATAATTAGAATTCTCGGGGTGTCTCCAGGTCTTTCTCTTTTCATATCCCTCTGGTTTTTTGAATTGGTGGGAAACTGAACAGAAATTTCCATATTACTTCAAATCATAGAGACCTCTTCCGTCATTTAATCTTGGAGATGCCAAATTCTTCATTGCTTCCCTGACCCCTGGGGTGGGGTGGGGTGGGGGAGGAGGCGGTGTTGGTGTACAAGGATGCAGGGCTTGACTGGTGCTCAGGAACCTATGGCTGGCTGCACAACCATTCCCCAAAGGCAAGAGTGGGATTTCTTCTTGTTTCAAGAAGTAGTGAGTAGTTGCCATGTTACCCCTTTTGCTCACACACACATATTTTTTTTGTCCTGTTTTGCTTAAAATAAGTAAGGTAAAGTTTGATTTCATGGTTAATCAAATTTTTTTTAAGTGTTAGAATTCAAGAAAAAAAAGAAAAAGAAAATCACTACAAAAATGCATAAGACACTCCTTTTTTTTTCTGAAAATCCCAAGGAATTTTGTTATTGGTAATTGAACTTCTAGCTAACCTGAAATTGTTATACCATTTACTAACTTCAATTACATAAAAAATTAATACAAATAACAATGTGTTAAAACCAATTCCAAGATATCCTTTGACACAGAGACCCCTCATTAAATATTCATAAAGTATTGAAAGTGTTCCCAATAATCTCTGACATAGAAAACTAAAACACTGGGGCTAAGGATGTGGCTTAAGCAGTAATGTGCTCTCCTGGCATGCGCTGGGTTCCATCTTCAGCACCACATAAAATAAAATAAAGATGTTGTGTCCAATGAAAACTGAAAAATAAATATTAAAAAATTCTCTCTCTTTAAAAAAAAAGAAAACTAAAACACTATTTTTTTTTTCTGTAAAGCAAATATTTTAAAAGTGAAACTCCTCTTTAAAGAGTACAATTTCAAGCCAGGTGTGGTGGTGCATGCTTGTAATCCCAGCAGCTAGGGAGGCTGAGACAGGAGGATTATGTGTTCAAAGCCACACCTCAGCAAAAGCCAGGTGCTAAGCAACTCAGTGAGACCCTGTCCCTAAATAAAATACAAAGTAGGGCTGGGGATGTGACTCACTGGTCAAGTGCCCCTGAGTTCAATCCCTAGTACTACCCCATACCAAAAAAAGAGTGTAATTTCAGGTAGTTTATTTGAATTATCTCTCTGATAATAGCTGAATGCATTTTAATAATTACCATGAAAGTCACAGGTAGTTACATTCACAGAGCAAGAAACCACAGTGAACCAAATTCAAAGCAACAGGGGTTGTAACTATAGTAGTGTTGTTTCCAGTACTACTTCAATTCCGTGATGTGCACTACCCATTGCAGCTACTCAACTGTTTATTTGCATAAGTAGAGACATCAGCCAAAGTTACATGAAGGGGCTTCAGGTTTTACCTGAGTGCTCCATTGCTTTAAAGATATTATTGAATTACAACTACATAGCAGATAACAATTGCATGAAATAATTGAAAATCATTCAAATGAATGAGTTCTTATTTAAAGCATATTCTACTTATGAGAAAAGCTGAATACTTCAGCTGGGATGAGAGCAATGTTGAAATAAAGTTGCTTGGTTCTGGATAGCTATTCTGTGAACGCATGTTTCATAGCATTATAAAATATCACTTCCAATGCACCGTTATATTTGCAGACAGCATATTCTTAGGTCACAAAGTTATGATTCATATATATCAAGTCACTTAGCACTGCTGGCAAGTGTTACCAGCCTGAAATATAAAACAGACAGGATAATAAAACTTTAACAAGCAGCAATAAAACTAATGAAATATAATCTCAAATATACTTCTCTAATTCATCCAGAGAGGAAACACAATCACCCAATCCTAAGGATGAGGAAATGGAGCCAGCTCCATAAAAACACATATTCATCATAGTAACATGGATCTTTTCAGAATTAGGACTAAAAGAAAATGAAGCTAGTTACAATAGTGTAATTATCACAGCAAAATAGATGAGGGTGACCGGATGAAGCAACAGTTCATATGTGCTTGTTTTGGCTCCATATTTAAAGCAATTGAAATGATAATATTGATATTATTTTTAATAGGTATAATCTTTCATGCTGAGGATAGAGAAATTTTACAATAGATTGAGCAGCATTTAAGAAGTTAGTTATGACTTCCAAGATCAATATGTAAGTAGGTCGCAAGTTTATTTACATATGGTTTGCATGTGCCTATAATTCCATGCAATCTAACTTTAGATTGATGCTTATTACTGCATCCCTTGAGGTTGTACTTCGACAATTGTGTACTTCCCTGCTTATTTTTGTTATTCTCATCTGTTTTGGAAAACCTAGAATTCCAACTTCAAGAAAAACAGAAGGAAAGAAGGTAAGAGAAAGGGAGAGGGAAAGAATGTGATGCAGAAAGGAATGGAAGGAAAAATATAAGTTGTTCAGAGTTCAGAGTCCTACTTGTGTAGTTGTGATGTTCTGCATACAAAAGATATGTATGAGAGCACACTAAACAACAGAACAGACTCCTTCAAAGATGAAGTAAGAATAGACAAGATTTCTTTTTCTTTTCACAGACAATCTCTGCGATTGTGCACAGAGTGGAGTTTCTGCATCCACGTAAATTAGTAAAAGGAAACAGATCAGTAGTTGTCCATTCTCGGGGAATTCATACAAATGATGGAATCCCCAAAGAGGCTCAGAAAACATCATGTCAAGTGGTGCCCACGAGTGAATAAGACAGGATATGGGTCTCTTTTAATATCTCTTTAAAATAAACAAAAATAACAAGGAAGATAAGAGTAGTGTGCACAAGTTATATAAAATTTTGAAATTTCTATTATTCCAATGAGCTACCAGAAATAGTTTCCCAGCTGGATGAATTCATGGAAAATAAGATTACCTACCACAGGTTGAATAAATTGAAGCATTGAAAAAAAAAGGAACGAGAGCTTCCAATCACTCCTGTAAGGTAGGCGGGCCTGCGACCCACCAGCAGAAGAGGAGCAGCTGCCTGCTGAGAGGTAGAGCCGCCCCCTCCCCCTGCGCTGGCAAGGTAGAGGAAACTGTGACCATCCACAGAGCAGGCCCAGCGGCCTGCTGAGGGGCAGAGCTGCCCCCCACCCCCAGCGCCTGCCAGGTAGGCGGAACGGTGACCACCGGCAGAAAAGGCCCAGTGGCCTACGGCTGAACAGAGCTTCCAATCACTCCTGTAAGGTAGGCGGGCCTGCGACCCACCAGCAGAAGAGGAGCAGC
>NW_025999968.1:24409510-24454989 GCF_001458135.2 Marmota marmota marmota | reverse complement strand
ATGTAAATCAATGGATGTGTAACTGATGTGATTCTGCAATCTGTGTATGGGGTGAAGGTGGGAGTTCATAACCCACTTGAATCAAAGTGTGGAATATGATATGTCAAGAAATTTGTAATGTTTTGAACAACCCACAATAAAAAATTTAAAAAAAAAAAAAAAAAAAAAGAAAAAAAAGGAACTAATAATATGTTTGAATATACAACAATGAAAAGAAATAAGGTTTCATGAAAAATGTATGAATAAGAAGAATGATTTTTTCTTTTTATCCCTATACTTTATAAGAAAATAGAATGAGACTTAACTCTAATACAAATTATCAAATACATATTATTTTTTAATATTTATTTTTTAGTTTTCGGTGGACACAACATCTTTATTTTATTTTTATGTAGTGCTGAGGATCGAACCCAGCGGCCCCGCACATGCCAAGCGAGCGTGTTACCGCTTGAGCCACATCACCAGCCCCTCAAATATATATTATTTACTTTATGTTTTCTCATTTATCTTTTAAAATATTTATACTCCTACCTATTGATTTTATTTCAGTTTGTTTGACAGGAGTACAAATATTGGCCTCAAAATTGTTCCCTTCTAAAAGATAGTTCTCACTATTTCCCACCTGTCCTGAAATTTTAACATCTAGGTAACATTTCTCATCATTAATGTGATTCTTATTTAGGGTGCACCTTTGAGGATGTCATGTGAATTAACAGTTTAGGGGGAAAACATTTTATGGAAATGAAATAATGAATTTTGCAAGAGCCATAAGTTAATAAAGTCAATTCTTCTTATACTGAATTTGAATGCCTAATCATCATTTTAGCTAAAAATAAAAACAAAGCAATGTTCTTTAATATATACCTGCTTCACTGAATACTAACAATTTTTTCACTGTATGATGGAAGGGGAAACCTCAATATAATGAACATAAATTTATAATAATTTAATATGAAAGATGTCCTATGAAATAGGAGGATTGAGTTTGATCATGTTCATGCTTTAAATGGATAATTTGGGATGTTATACAGTCTGAAGAAATCTTTCCTGAGTGTGCTTCATTTATAAGGCGTTCATATACTGCCACCATGTGGTAAAGCAAGCACTTATCAGCTTACTTTAAGTATTTTTTTTTTTATTAGCTACACATGACAGTACAATGATCTTGACAATTCATACATTTGAATCAAATGGGGTATAATTTCTCATTTTTCTGATTGTACAGGTTGCAGAATCACATTGGTCATACAGTCACCTATATACATGCAGCAATAATAATGTCTATTTTATTCTGCTGCCCTTCTTATCCTTACTTTAAGTATTAAAAAAAAAAAATCTGTGAAACAAGAAATGCACTGTTTGTTTTGGTTCAGGCCTAAAACTATCAGAGTCTAGCAAAAGAATTAGCAAAGAATTAGCTATAGTAATCTCTCACCACAGAACAGATCTAAGCTCAAGCACTCAGGTACCAGTGGGCACAGAGTATATGTTTGAAGTCTGACCCAAGTCTGACCCTAGCTGATAAGATCACAGAAAGAAAATGGCATTTCCCATTGCATAACTGTTCAAAGTTTTGAGAATCATACATACAAGATCTATCAAATATTCAAAGTTGTGTTCTTCATAAAATTGTTTTCCAAATCACAAGTTATAGATATAAGGATGATCTAGAAGTGCAGTACCTGTTTTATCTAACTAAAAACCTGGGTACATAAATTGACACATAAATGTATATGTGATGTGCATCAAAGGAATTTAAATTGGAAATGTGGAACACACAGCATTGTATTTTTTCTCAGATTATCTACATCTATTTTCAATAGTAGAAAATTAAACTTAGGTTCAACTCCCTTATATGTAGTTTTTTATATCATCTTTAATACTGAAGAAGGGTATAAGCAATCAAAATATGATTGTAATAAGATTATTTTAGTGAATTTATATTTTATGAGTTAAAACTTTTCTTCCAAGTTCAGAATATGGAAATCAAAGACTCAGTTTGGTGAGAAAGTGATTCTGGATTTAAATACATAAGTTCTTATCTTATAAAATTCTCAATTTTTTTCAGAAATATAACTTTTCCATAACTTAAGTGTAGCAAAAATTAAACATAAGTACAATTCTATTCATGACTTCTCTCATCTTGGAAAGCATTACATAAACTGATAAGAGGTTTGTTCTTTTCTTAATATTTATTTTTTAGTTTTAGTTGGACACAATGCCTTTATTTTATTTATTTATGTTTATGTGGTGCTGAGGATTGAACCCAAGGCCTTGCATGTGATAGGAGAGCATTCTACTGCTGAGCCAAAACCCCAGCCCCAAGAGGCTTGTTCTTAATGGATAGTATGAAGGGAGAAGTATCATTATTTTAATTGTATTATCTTTATATGTTATCTCAAGAAATACTAAATATTTTCCAGCACATTATCTTAGAATGCAAAATCCAAACACATCAGTCAACTTGATAGATAAAATCAAAATTGCCCATCTTCTTTCTCCTTCTATACCAAACACCAATCCCAAATTGGTTATTAGATAAAAGATATAAATCAATATATGTGAAGTCAACATGAACACACATATAAATTCAAATTATTGGTCTTAAATTGTCATTATTTCTACAATTTCCACTTAATATACAACTTTCTAATTACATATTAATGAATTTGTAATAGTTTTTATTTAAAAAAAAAAACTTTGTTCAGATTACTTTTAGTAAAAATTAATACCTGTATAAGAAAAAAAGAAAACATGACCTAGTAAGTATATAATATACCCTAATGAAAAAAGAATTCTACTAATGGAGTAGAAAGGGAAATTATCCAGTTGATAAGTTTAGATAAGCTCTATTATTTTGGCCATGAGTGTCTCTTATGAAAAAAAAAAAAACATTTAATAATTAGAACAAGTAGAAAGCTTAGCCAAAGCTTGACACTCTTTAAAGACTTAATAAGGTAAGGCCTCAATAAAGACCAGTTCACAAATTATTTAATTGCCTACCAATCCCAGAAATTTTTAATGCTGTCACGATGGATTTGGTTCATCAGGAGTGTCAGGGGAAGATGTCAAAGGTGTGACTACAAATCAAGTCTCCTGAATCTTCAACCCTAATGAAGGCAAAGCTATCCATTCACTAGATCTGGCTCTGGAGATCATCAGGAAAGGAGCACTGGTCAGCTTCACAGAAACATGTCTGCTGGACTACGGAGGAGGAGCAGTGGAGGCAATCTTAGCTAACTTTCTTTTTGACTTCAAGTACAAAAACTCATTTAAGATAGTTGAAGCAAAGAAGGAGTACTTGTTGTATGGATATAAGAGTGCTGTGCTTCTTAAAGAGTCATGAAAAGATCATGATGAAAAAAAAAAATAGGTGAGAAAAAGCATGATGAGGCCTGAGAATGTGACTCAGTGGTATAGTTCTGGTTTAGTGTGCTTGAGGTCGTCCTAGGTTTGATTCCCAAAATTAAAAGAAAAATAATTATGATAATATTACATATATAAATTGAAATAATTCATTTAGAAAATTATAAACGGTTTGAAAGAATAATTTTTTGTCTGCCCCTTCTTTAACAAAGTAAAACATGGATTCTTCATTCATTTCCTAAGCCTACTATAATTAATTACCACAAACATGGTAGCTTTAAATAACAGTTATTTATTCTCTCTTTGTTCTGGAGGCTACTATGGCATCCTCTTTGGAGGTGCTCCTTGAACTAGTGAAACATTTCTTCCAACCTAAGTAGATAGCAGGAAGTATATAGGAGTTGATAGCCGCTATGCCTTTTGAGATGACCACAAGTTAATTGGTGCATGCTGTTATGGTTTACAGGTGAGATATCCACCAAAATCTCACATGTGAGACAATGCAAGAAGTTTTAGAGGAGAAATAATTGGATTGTGATATGAAATCCCTGATAGGGATTATCTGAGTGGTAATTGAAGTGGTAGGATGTGGATGGAGGAGGTAAGAATTGGGGCATAGCTTTGGGTATATATTTGAATCTTGCAACTGGAGATCTTTCACTCTGCTTCTTGATCATTATGTGAGCCATTTCCCTCTGCCACACTCTCCCATCAGTGATGTTCAGCCTCATTTGGATGCCCTTGGGAATGGAGCTAGCTGTGTATCAACTAAGACCTCTGAAACCATGAGCCCTTAAATAAATTTTTCTTTCCCTAAAATTGTTCTTGTCAGATCTTTTTGTCACAGTGGTGAAATAACTGACTAAAACACATGCTCCGTTGTGAATATTTTCCCCTAAATTATTGTTGAAATATAATTATCAATGTTATAGTATCAAGAGGCGAGAATTTCAAGAAATGATAATGTCATGGAAGACCAGCCCTCATTAATGGCATTAAGGATCTCATAATCTCTCCTGCCTCCCTTTGACCGTTTGCTAATTCCTTTTTCCAGGAAAGAAAGCAGTTTTCAAGATACCATCTCGGGAGCAGAGGGTCCTAGTCTTTGGTAGACTCTGAACCTATAGTGCTGTACTCAGAGCTTAAGGGATGATTATGGAGTAATCATAGAATACTAAAATGCTGATAGGTATGTGGACACTGAAGATTGTGCTCATGAGTTTTTATGTAAACAAGAACTCTGTTGGGAATTGGACTAGAGGCAATTTGTGTTACATACTGGCAAAGAACTTGTCTAAATTTTGTTCATGTCCTAAGACTTTCTGTGAGTTGAATTTAAAGATAATGGGATAATTAATCTGATAAAGCAAATTTTAAAGCACCATATAATTCAGATGTGTCATGGGTTTTACTGGTCACTTTTAGCTAGGTTCACTGTGAGATCAGGACAAAAAAATAGAGAGAAAGGATTTGGAAAACTTGCATTTTGGCCAGAGAAGAATAACATGTAAAATTTGGGCTGAGGAAGGTGTGGTTGCTAAAGAGACTACCTTCACTAAAGAGAAGCTAACCACTTTTCCAGAAACAATAGAAGAAATGTCTTGAAGTTATCCCAGGAATCATCAAGACCACACCCCTTGTAGGATCAAAGATGTAAAAGTGAAAAAGTCATTTAAGAAAACATGGGGGCAGCCAACTCACACAGGAATGCTTAGAAAGTTTCCCCAGGATTCCTTCTACCATGATCAATTGCTCAGGCACTCAGAGACCATTACAGCTATGGTCAAGGGGACTGGCTACTGCTCAAGCTAATGGCAGATCTTGGTACCATCCACATTATGCTAATTCTGCAGGAATGTGGGCTCCTAGAGTTAAGGGGTCATGAAGTCTTCTATTAAGATTTCAAAGGAGGGCTGGGGATGTGGCTCAAGCAGTAGCGCGCTCGCCTGGCGTGCGTGCGGCCTGGGTTGGATCCTCAGCACCACATACAAAGATGTTGTGTCTGCTGATAACTAAAAAATAAATATTAAAAAAATTCTCTCTCTCACTCTCTCTCTCTCACTCTCTCTTTAAAAAAAAAAAAAAAAAAGATTTCAAAGGAAGGTCTGGGAGGCTAGGCATGGTATAACAGGATTAGAAACCATGCATGCAGCCCCTGAGAGGCTGATGAATGAAACTGTGAGAATGAAGCTGAAGCTGCAGTGAAAACTTCAGAGATTAAGAGATGCACAGAATGTGGAATGTCTGTCAAGGAAACTGCAGGAAGCAGCATAGGCAGCCAAAGAGAGAGGCCATGTGGACTTCACCCAATAAAGCCCTAAGACTTATGCTGCCCAAATCCTTTGAAGATCACCTCTCACCACCATTTGACTCAGATGACAGAAAATAGCTATAGTACTCTTTTTCTCAACTGGGTTTCAGTCCTATTTGGGTCCCATTAATTCTTCCTATGTGCCTATTCCTCTCTTTTGGGGTGGGAATATTTACTCTGTATACTGTATGCATGTAGCTTGCTTTTAATTTTCAAACGGGCTCACAGCCAAGAATTTGCTTTGAGTCTCAGAGATAAAACATAACATCAAACATAAACTTTTGAGCATTACTGAAACTGTTAAGATTTGGGGACATTGTAGACGGACTGAATGTTACTGGATTGTCAGATGGGCATGAACTTTTCAGGGCAAGTGGCAGAATGTTATGGTTTAGACCTCTAATGTCCCCCCAAAGTTGCATGTTTTGAAAGCATGATCTCCAATATAGCAAGGTTCAGATGTGAGAATTTTAGGCCATGATTAGATCATGGGGTTTTAATCTCACCAGTTTTTAATCCACTTTATGGATTAATAATTTAAATGGACTACTAGGTGGCAACTCCAGGCACATGGGACAGGATTGGAGAAACTAAGTCACTAGTAGCATGTCCTTGGACTATATCTTGGCCCTGTTTTTTTCTTTTTTTCTTGTTCGGACCTTGCCCTGCTTGATCCCCTCCTTTACCTCCCCAGCCCCTTGGCTTGCATGCTGTCCCTACCCCAACTGAGCCCTCCAGAGCCCCGACTTTTAGCCTTTACTTGGGTCCTGGCTCTCACCCCTCTCCACACCCACCGCGACACTGCACCAAGCCGTCCCTTCACCCTCCTCATGACCCCGTCCCTTGCCAGACACCTTTGCCAGGTCCCTGGCCCAAGATTCTCATCTGGGCTGAGGCACCTGATGGGAAACAGAGCCCTGCCCCTCACCTGGGCCCCTTGCTCTCCCTGGGCCCTTGGTCCTGCAACTGGAACCTTGACACCTGGCAGTGGCCTTGGGCCTGGAGCATGCCTCCTCCCTGCCGGATCCCCTGCTGTCCCTCCCAAGCCTTGTCCGTGTACTGAGCCCCTATAAGACATTGGTCCTTGGCTCTCCATCCCATCTTGGCTCCTTGATTAAGACTCTGGTGGCCCTTTTTGTGGTGCTCATCCCTGGGTTTGGACTGCAGGCCCTTAGCTGGGGCCGCTTCCCTGCTCCCCTTGGCTTCCCTGTACTACAGTAGCCTAGTGCCACCACGCCTTCCTGACCCCACACTTCCCTGCTCTCCCCTGGCATGGGCCCTCCCTTAGTCCCAGGCCTGGGCTTCTTGTTGGGGTCCTGGCCCCCACCCCACCAACCCCCATCCTCTGGCCCTTCGTGCTGTGCCCTCCTTCAGCCTTCCTATAGTCCCTTTCCCTGCTGGACCTCTTTGATGATCCCTTTCCCAGGATGCTCACCCTGGCCAGGGTACTGCACCTGGCCTCTTGGCCCTTATGAAAATTGTAGCCCTGCCCCTTGCCTGGGCCCTTTGGCCTCCTTCAGCCCAGGTTCTGCTCCCAAACCCTGACACAAGGCAGGTGACCTGGGCCTTGAACCTCCCTCCCCCTGCACCACCCGCTCCCCTTTCTCCTCTCTCTCCCCTCCCCAGCCCTGTGTGTTTTCAGGCACCCCTGCCAAAACCCTGCACTTGGCTCTGCATTCCTGGGCCTGGCTGCTTTCTTGAAGCCCTGGCCGCACTTCTCGAGCACCCTATCCCTGTCCCTTGATTTCAGACTTTCTTTTCCGGTCCCCTCCTGTGCCTACCGTCTGTTCCCCCTGTGCTGTGGTATTCTGGTACTACCCAGACCCTCCCCTCCCTCTGCTTCTCCCTAGCCAGGATTCCTCCAATGGATCCTGGCTCGCCACCTACCGCCCCCCCACCTCCACACGACAGGCATCCTCTCATAGTGCCCTCCTTTGGCCCTCCTTTGGTCATGGTCCCTCTCTGAGGATCTACTCACCTGGGGCAGAGGAGTGGAATCGGCTGGCCTCTGGGCCCTGAATGCTCCCTGTGGGTAATACAGCCCTGTCCTTCACCAGGGCCCCCTTTGTCGCCCAAATCTTGACACCTGGCATTGGACTTTGGTCTTGTGCCTACCTTGCCCTGAGCGTTCCCTTCCATTTTCTCCCCTGACCTCTCTCGCCTTGTATACTGCCCATACCCCAACCCAGCCCTCCCTAACGCTGACCCTGCATGCTGCAGTCCTGGGCCTGGCTGATCGCCTGAGCCCCTGACCTCATTCCTAGTATTCCATGAGGTAGCACGGCATCCCTTCCAGTCGGGTCTGAACTGGAGGGCCCCTTGCTTGTTCTTCCTAGTGTGCTCCTCTGTGTGCCCCTTGCGCCACCTGCTGTCTCTCTGTGCTGGTGCAGCCCCTTACTCCCCTTCCCCTTGCACTTACTCCTGGATACAGGGGTCTCCTTCTCCTTGGTTTCCTCAACCTTGATCTGTTGGATGGGTCCCTTGCCTGGGCTCCTGGCTTGGGTCCTGGCTCTTGCCTCTCTTTGCATCCACTGTGACACCCTGCCATGCTCTCCCTTTTGCCCTTTTCCTGGCTCCCATCCATTGCCAGACCCCCTTTGCCCAGTCCCTGGCCCTGGATTCTCATCTGGGCCAGGGCGCCTTATGGAAAACAGAGCCCTGCCTCTCACCTGGGTCCCCTTCTCTCCCAGGGCCCATGGTCCTGCACCCAGAACCCTGAAACCTGGCAGTGGCCCTGGGCCTGGAGAATGCCTCCTCCCTGCCAGATTCCCTGCCTTCCCTCCCCAGCCTTGTCCACTGTCATGAACACCCTGCCCCAGCCCTGGCCTTTGGCTCTCCATTCCCAGAACTGGCTCCTCACTTGAGACTCTGGTGGCCTTTTATGCTGTGTGCATCCCTGGGTTTGGACTGCAGGCCCCTTGGTGGGGCTACTTCCATGCTCCCCTTGGCTTCACTGTACCACAGTACCCTAGTGCTGCCCCGCCTTCCTGATCCCGCCCTTCCCTGCTCTCCCCTGGCATGGGCCCTCCCCTAAGTCCCAGGCCTGGGGTCCTTGCTGTAGTCCTGGCCCTCACACTACCAACCCGCGTCCTCCAGCCTTTCTCTGTCTCTCTGTGCCATCCTTCAGCCTTCCTATAGTCCCTTTCCCTGCTGGGCCCCTTTCATGACCCATTTCCCAGGATGCTCACCCTGGCCAGGGTACTGAACCTGGCCTCTTGGCCTTGCAGGCTCCCTTTGGGAAAATGTAGCCCTGCCCCTTGCCTGGGCCCTTTGACCTCCCTCAGCCTGGGCCCTGCTCCTGAACCCTGACACCAGACAGTGGACCTGGACCTTGAGCCTCCCTCCCCATGTGCCACCCCTCCCCAGCCCTGTGCATTTTCATGCACACCTGCCCTGACCCTGGCACTTGGCTCTTCATTCCTGGGCCTGGCTCCATGATTGAAGCCCTATCTGCCTTTCTCAAGAACCTATCCCTGTCCCTTGATTTCAGACCCCTTTTTCCGGCCCCCTCCTGTGCCTACCCTCTGTTCCCCTTGTGCAGTGGTATCCTGGCATTGTCCGGAACCTCCCCTCCCCCTACTTCCTTCTAGCTGGGGGTCCTCCAATAAGTCCTGGCTCCCCACCAACCCCCTTGCCCAACCTCTGCACGCTGGGTATTTCCTCACAGTGTCCTCCTTTGGCACTCCTTTGGTCAGGTTCCCTCTCTGAGGATCTACTCACCTGGGGCAGAGGAGTGGAATTGGCTGGCGTCTGCGCCCTGAATGCTCCCTATGGGAAACACAGCCCTGCTCCTCTCCTGGGCCCCCTTTGTTGCCTGAACTTGACACCTGGCAGTGGACTTGGGACTTGTGCCAACCTTGCCCCTGAACATTCCCTTCTATTTTCTCCTCTGACCTCTTGCCTTGCATGATGCCCCTACCCCAACCCAGCCCTCCCTAACCCTGACCCTGCATGCTGCAGTCCTGGGCCTGGCCTCCCACCTGAGCCCCTGACTGAATTCCTAGTGTCCCATGAGGTAGCGTGGCATCACTTCCAGTTGGGTCTGACCTGGGGGACCCTTGCTTGTCCTTCCTAGTGCCCTCCCCTGTGTGCCCCTTGCGCCGCCTGCTGTCTCTCTGTCCTGGTGCAGCCCCTTACTCCCCTTCCCCTTGCACTTTCCCCTGGAGCATGGGGGTCTCCTTCTCCTTGGTTCCCTCATCCTTGACCTGTCAGATGGGTCCCTTGCCTGGGTTCTTGGCTTGGGTCCTGGCTCTTGCCTCTCCCTGCACCCACTGAGAGACATACCGCTGTGTCCTCCTGTCGCCCTTTTCTTGACCCCCATCCCTTTTCAGACCCCCTTCGCCCGGTCCCTGGCCCTGGATTCTCATCTGGGCCAGGGCGCCTTATGGGAAACAGAGCCCTGCTCTTCACCTGGACCCCTTTCTCTCCCAGGGCCCATGGTTCTGCACCCAGAACCCTGATACCTGGCAGTGGCCCTGGGTCTGGAGTCTGCCTCCTCCCTGCCGGGTCCCCTGCCTTTTCTCACCAGCCTTGTCCACTGTCCTTATCCCCCTGCCTCAGCCCTCACCCTTGGCTCTCCATTCCCAGACCTGGCTCCTTGCTTAAGACTCTGGTGACCCTTTATGCTGTGCGCATCCCTGGGTTTGGACTGCAGGCCCTTCTGTGGAGCCACTTCCCTGCTCCCCTTGTCATCCCTGTACCACAGTACCCTAGTGCCACCCACTTTCCCGACCCTGCCCTTCCCCGCTCTCCCCTGGCATGGGCCCTCCCCTAAGTCCCAGGCCTAGGGTCCTTGCTGGAGTCCTGGCCCCCAACCCACCCAGACCTGTCCTGTGGCCATTGAGACTGTGCTCTCCTTTGGCATGCTTGTCGTTTCTGTCTCTCCCAGGCCCACTTTCCTGATCCCCTTTCCAGGATGCTCATCAGGTCAGATACCTGATCTGGCCTCATGGCCCTGTCGGTTCACTTTGGGAAAATGTGCCCATGCCCCTTGTATGGGCCCTTTGGCTTCTTTCAGCCCGTGCCCTGCTACCCAATCCTGACTCCCTGCAGTGGACCTGGGCCTCAAGCCTCCCTCCCACTGTGCCACCTGCTCAGATTTCTCCTCTTCCTCCCCTCCCCATCCATCTCCATTTTCATTCACCCTGCCCTAGGTGCTAGCACTTGGCTCTCCATTACTGGGCACAGCTCCTTGCATGATCCCCTGGCAGCCCTTCTTGAGGACATTTTCCCTTCCCTTGGTTTCAGGCCTCTTTTTATAGACCCCATCCTGTGCCTCCCCTCTATTTCACTGGTGCTATGGTATCCTGGCACTGATGGGACCCGTTTCTTTCCCTGCTTTTCCCTAGCCTGGGCTCCTCAAATGGGTACAGGCTGCCAAACGACCACCCCCACAACCTCCCCTCACAGTGCACTCTTTTGACCCTTCTTTGGTCCATGTCCATCTCTAAGGATCTACTCACCTTGGCAGAGAAGCCAAATTGGCTGGCCTCTAAACCCTTAACTCTTCCTATGGGAAACACAGCCCTGCCTCTTGCCTGAGTCCCCTTTGCTGCCTGAACCTTGAGGCTTGGAATTTAACATGTGACTTGCTTCAACCCATCCCTGAGATATCTACTCCCTTCCCTCCCCTGCCCTCTGACCTTGCATGCTGCCCCGACCCCAACCCAGTCCTCCCTAACTCTGACGTTTTGTGCTTCAATCCCAGGGCCTGGCACTCAATGAGCTCCTGACAGTGTTCATCATGTCATTTGGTATAGCATAGAGTCTCTTCCTGTTGGGTCTGACCTGGAGACCCCTTGCTAGGGACTGCCAGCATGCACCCTTAGGTGCCTGTTGCAATTTTTCTCTGTCTCCTTGTCCTTGTGCAGCCCTTCTTCCACTTCCCCTTCCAGTTGCAGGTCTCCTGCTCCTTGGGTAACTCATCACAATTGGTTGGATAGGTCCCCTACCTGGGCAACCGGCTTGGGTCCTGGATCTTGTCTCCCCATGCACCCAATGAGACNCCAACCTTGCCCTGAGCGTTCCCTCCCATTTTCTCCCCTGACTTCTCGCTTTGCATGCTGCCCCTACCCCAACCCAGCCCTCCCTAACTCTGACCTTGCATGATATAGTCCTAGGCCTGGCCACTCACCTGAGCCCCTGACCAAATTCCTACTGACCCATGAGGTAGGGTGGCATAGCTCCTGGTCGAGTCTGACCTGGGGGCAACTTGCTTGGCCTTCCTAGCATGCTCCCATTTGTGCACCTTGGGCAGCCCCTTCTTTTCCTTCCCCTTGTGCTTTCCCCTGGCACTTGGGTCTCCTTCTCCTTGGTTCCCTCAACCTTGGTCTGTCGGATAGGTCCCTTGCCTGGGCTCTTTGGCCTCCTTCAGCCCAGGCCCTGCTACCGAACCCTGACACCAGGCAGTGGACCTGGGCGTTGAGCCTCTCTCCCCCTGCACCACCCGCTCCCCTTCCTCCTCTCTCTCCCCTCCCCAGTCCTGTGTGTTTTCATGCATCTCTGCCCTGACCCTGGCCCTTGGCTCTCCATTCCTGGGCCTGGATCCTTGAGGCCCTGTCCACCCTTCTCGAGGACCCTATCCCTGTCCCTTGATTTTAGACTTTCTTTTCCGGCCCCCTCCTGTGCCTACCCTCTGTTCCCCTTGTGCTGTGGTATCCTGGCACTGCCTGGAACCTCCTCTCCCTCTGCTTCTCCATAGTTAGGGCTAATCCAATGGGTCCTGGATCACCACCCCCCCAAACGCCAGGCATCCGATCACAGTGCCCTCCTTTTGCCCTTCTTTTGTCAGGGTCCCTCTCTGAGGATCTACTCACCTGGGGCAGAGGAGTGGAATTGGCTGGCCTCTGAGCCCTGAATGCTCCCTATGGGAAACACAGTCCTGCTCCTCGCCTGGGCCCCCTTCATTGCCTGAACCTTGACTCCTAGGAGTGGACTTGGGACTTATGCCAACCTTGCCCCTGAGCATTCCCTTCTATTTTCTCCTCTGACCTCTTGCCTTGCATGCTGCCCCTGCCCCAACCCAGTCCTCCCTAACCCTGACCCAGCATGCTGCAGTCCTGGGCCTGGCTGCTAACCTGAGACCCTGACCTCATTCTTAGTGTGTCTTGAGGTGGCATGGTGTTGCTTCCAGTTGTGTCTGACCTGGGGACCCCTTGAATTGTCCTTCCTAGTGTGCTCCCCTGTGTGCCCCTTGGGCCACCTGCTATCTCTGTGTCCTGGTGCAGCCCCTTCCTCCCCTTTTCCTCGCACTTTTTCCTGGTGCACATGGGTCTCCTTCTCCTTGGTTCCCTAATCCTTGTTCTGTTGGATGGGTTCCTTGCTTGTGCTCCTTGCTTGGGTCCTGGCATTTGTCCTTCTCTGCACCCACCGAGACACCCTGCTCTGCCCTTCCATTGCCCTTTTCCTGGCCCCTGGCCCTTGCCAGACCCCTTTTCAAGGTCCCTGGCCCTAGATTCTCATCTGGGCAAGAGCCCCTTATGGGAAACAGAGCCTTGCCCCTTGCCTGGACCCCTGGCTCTCCCTGGGCCCTTGTTCCTACACTTAGAACACTGACACCTGGCAGTGGCCCTGGGCCTGGAGCCTGCCTCCCCCCTGCCAGATCCCCTGCCTTCCCTCCCAAGACTTGTGCACTGTCCTGAGCCCCCTGCCCTAGCCCTTGCCCTTGGTTCTCCATTCCCAGACCTGGCTCCTCACTTGAGACTCTGGTGGCCCCTTTTGCTGTGCGTGTCCCTGGGTTTGGACTGCAGGCCCCTTGCTGGGGCAGCTTCCCTGCTCCCCTTGGTTTACCTGTACTACAGTAGCCTGGAGCTGGCCTGCCTTCCTGACCCTGCTATTTCTTGCTTTCCCCTGGCATGGGCCCTACCCTAGGTCCCAGGCCTGGTCTCCTTGCTGGGGTCCTGACCCCCACCCCACCAACCCCATCCTTCGGCCCTTCATGCTGTGCCCTCCTTCAACCCTCCTGTCATCCCTGTCCCTTCTGTGCCCCTTTTCCAGATCCCTTTCCCAGGATTCTCACCTGGGCCAGGGGACTGGACCTGGCCTCTTGGTGCTGCGGGTAACCTTGCCCCTTGCCTGGGCTCTTTGGCCTCCCTCAGCCAGGGCCTTGCTCCAGAACCCTGACACCAGGCAGCGGACCTCGGCCTTGAGCCACCCTCCCCCTGCACTACTGGCTTTCCTTTCTTCCCTCCCTCCCCTCTCCAGCCCTGTTCATTTTCATGCACCCCTGCCCTAGCCCTAAAACTTGGCTTACCATTCCTGGGCCTGGCTCCTTGCTTGAGGCCCTCTCCGCCCTTCTCAAGGACCCTATCTCTGTCCCTTGATTTCAGACCCCTTTTTCCGGCATCTCCCAGGCCTCCCCTCTGTTCCCCTTGTGCTGTGGGATCCTGGCACTGCTTGGATCCTCCCTTCCCCTTACTTCTCCCTAGCTGGGGCTCCTCCAATGGGGTCCTCATCAGGCTTGTGTGCATCAGTGTCAGCTGACTAAATGTCTGTTCGTTTGCTCCATCATTTATACTAAATTTGGGGGCTTCTGACCACCCTTTCAATCTCTATCAGCTGCCATCAGATTTCTCAGTGACATCATTTGCTCTGGGGTTAAAGCATCTGGTCTGGTTGTCCTCACCCTGATTTTCTTGCTTCTTGCTCTCATCATGGTGAGGGAAACATGGGAGAGACTTCACTCTGAGCTTGTCAGGGTATGGAGAAGTGATTAGTTTGTGTCTGAGGGCCATACTACAGGGCCCTGTAGGTAGACATGCCTAGTGAGACTGCAGGTTTCAAACTGGAGTTTTAAAATGGAGTTGTTTAGGCTAAGGCCTAAGGCCATCCTTACACCCACCACTGGACAGAGCCCACCAGGGCAGGATTCTGTAACTGCCTGGAAATGTCTGACCTAGAGCTGATGTCTTGGATTCCCTAGTTGTCGACTCAGAAGGGCCCAAGACAAGAGATTTCATTTGGTCTTCTTTCCTAGTTAATGTAACTGGAGATCATTTAAAGGACACTTATGGATGCTGGTTCTCTCCAGAGTTCAAGAAAGTCACATTCAGTTTTGAAGAAACACCAGCAATTGGCCATCCAACTACACATTCTGTTAACACCCTACCCTCATATCTTCAGAGATACCTTTGGGTTCAGCCCACAGCTCTGACCTGGATAATTGTCTCCTTCTTGCCCCAGACCCACCTATACAGTTCCCCACCCTGACTCACCCCCTCAAAATCAATAGACAAGCAGTGAATAAAAGAATGGGTTTAATCATCATAAAAAATTCAGTTTAGAAACTATGAGAATTCTCAGTCCAACTAAAAGAAGAGTTCCTTATCAAATTAATTACACAAAGATTTTTTTCTTATTGAAGAACCTTTAATTCATTCAGGAGAGAAAGAACAAAATAAAAATGATCAGCACAGCCAAGGCTCCTAGGCATGCAGGGCACAGTCCCAGTGCATGAGTCCACAGGGACAGTATGAGGGTCCCCACTGGAGTCCTTCAGGCTCCTTCCAGGGCATTGGCTGATGGGCATTGTACTGCAAGGCATCCTCCAGCCTGGGGTTCCTTTCTATCCTGGGTTCCTCTGGGATGTAAGCCTCGGTTTTTCAGCAGCTTGCAGGGATGAGCTGGGCTCCAAGAGGCAGCCTGAGTGTGTGTCTATCCAATAGCCCAGGCACTGGCATCTCCTGGGAGGTTCAGGGCCCATTAGGCTGCACTGATGGTAGGGCTTGCTTCTTCTTGAGGTGATTGGAGCTCCTGAGTGGATTCAGCCATTGGCTCCTGGATGGTCAGGTCTAGACCTCGTTTTTGGCCCCTCTCAACTCTATGCTCCTGTGTAACACCATGTTCCCTTAGCACACTACTCTCAGATCCCCAAAGCCAGCTCCCTGTTCTGTGTAGGCCCAGTGAGATAGTTAGCTTACCAAAATATTCACATCTCTACAGCTCTGGAGGCACTGGCAGGAGTGGCGGCTCAGAGCAGGAAAGTTATCCATTGCCCAGGCCCACGCCTGTTCTGGGTTCAGGCCTGGTGGCATGTTGGTCTCTGGACATGCCCTCCTGGGAGTCAGGGATCCTGAGGTTGACAGACAGACTGCCATAGCTTCAGCTTCCCTACCAGGCCAAGGTGTGTACCTGGTCTAGGAAAAGGAGCAAATTATTCAGTCTGGTATGGACAGAACCTTTTTGTAGTGGTCTGTCTTCTAGCTGACCTCAGAAGCCATATCCAATCATATGTGAGGGACATTCATTTGTATCACAAATTGATTGAAGAACCTGATAGGATTAAGGTGCAAATGGACTAATCTTGAAGGCATTGTTGAAATTCCTTGGTTTTGATTGGGTTAGATAATGAAAAGGTGGATGGGTGTGAGTGGCAAGATAGGCTGGCAGTTTCAAATCATTGTAAAAATTCTCTCTCTATTCCAGAAAAACGTAAACAAATTAGCTGGACATAGTGATGCACCCCTGTAATTCCAGTGTCCTGGGACCTGAGGGAGGAGGATCTTGAGTTCAAAGTCAGCCTCAGTAAGGATGAAGTGCTAAGCAACTCAGTGAGACCCTGTCTCTAATAAAATACCAAAATAATAATAATAATAATAATAATAATAATAATACGGCTGAGGATGTGGATCCATTCTCAAGTGCCTCTGAGTTTAATTCCTGGTATCCAAAACACAAACAAACCAACCACATAAAGTAATGACTGTGTCCAATCCTGCATCTCATTTTATTTTTTCCACTCATGCTGGTGATTGAATCTTAGGCTTTAAACCACTGAGCTTCTTCTTAGCCCTTTTTTATTTTCTGTTTTGAGACAAGATCTGGCCATGTTGCCTAGTATGGCCTCAAACATGTGTTTTTCTTCCCTCAGTCTTTTCATTTACTGGGATTACCTGAATGGGTCACTGAACCCAGCTAATTCTCCCCATATATGCAGGGATTGCCTGGTTTTAGAGACCAGACTCAGTGGTGCTGGATCATAGTCTTAAGACCATAAGCTAATTCATCCTGGAACTGGATGGAGAAACTAAGTTTTAAAACATTCATGGCTAAGTAGGGAAATGAGTAAGAGTAGCAGGTTGTGTTGAGAAAAGGAGAGTCCTATGGCTATTTTGAATTGTAATTTTTCTTTTCTTTTTTTTAATTGTAGATGGACACAATTTCTTTATTTTATTTCTTTATTTTTATGTAGTGGTGAGTATCAAACCCAGTGCCTCACACATGTTAGTGAGTGCTCTACCACTGAGACCCAACCCCAGCCCCTAGAATTGTAAATTTTCTAATCTATGCCTATATTTTCTGCATTTAAGTGTATCTAAATTTCCTATGATTTTCCTGTCTAAAGGACAAATCAATGGAGTTAATATCACATTATCCATAGTTTTTTTTTTCCAGAATCCTAACCTTTTCTAATTTAAATAGGAGTATTTTATCCTAAGTTGTTCCCCTTTATCTACGTTCCTTTTTTATGGCAATTCATTCCATTTCTATTTTATTTAAATGTGTATTTACCCAGCTCTGCTATAGCACAGGTGTAATCTGAGTGACTCTGGAACCTGCAGCAGGAGGATTTAAAGTTCAAGGCCAGTCTCAGTAATTTAGAGACATCTTTCTTTTTATTTTTCTTTTTGTTGTTGTTGTTTGTTTGTTTGTTTTTCTTTTTTGTACATGTGTTTGTGTTCATGGGTGTGTGTGCATTTTCTTCTGGTTTAGGAAACAATTCTTTTTCAGTAAGGATCATCTCAATGGGGCAGGGGGAGTTCAAGTATGGGTTAATCTGGACATGAGCTCGGTAGTTGTGGCAGTACATCTAGGTTCTTTACTCATTGGATACATTAAATGTCCAAAAAACTCATATCTAAATCCTCAAGTTCAGCATTACTATTCCATATTTAAGGATGTCTACCAAAATTGAGCACTTTTTTGGTCTATGGACCCTATGTCAGCCCTACTCTTTGGTCTAGACACACCAATCAACACTACCATTTTAACAGTGGAATGGCACACATTTTTTGTTTGTTTCTTTTGGGTTTTTTGGTTACTAATGACTGAACCCAGGGGTAATTAATTAATTCTTAGTTAATCCCCAGCCTTTTAAAATTTTATGTTTTAAGACAGGGTCTCACTAAGTTGCATAAACCCTCACAAAGCTGCTTAGGGTGGCCTTGAACTCTAGAATCTCCTTTCTCAGTCTCTAGAGCTGCTGGGATTACAGGCATGAACCACTATGCGAACCCACATTGGTGGGTTTCAGACACTTGGTGGCCCTTTGGATATGCATACCCTTGATGGCTTGGCAGTTTCTTTGTGTTTTAAAAGTGAAACAAAGATTTGAACCTCTTTATTTGTAAGATTTTGTGGAGTATTGTGTATCAAGACAATAGTGAACCATTTTCACAGATCACCTTGGACAAGTTATAGGAAGAGGAATGATTCATTCTATAGGTGATTATATTTTCATTTGATGTAAAAAGTTTCAGGAGACATATCTAATTTTATTAAGAATGAATATTTAACATTTTTTGTTTGTTTGTTTGTTGATTTATTTATTTATTTATTTATTTATTTATGGTAGCATTGGGAAGTGAACCCAGGGCTTCATGCATGCCAGGCAAGAACTCTACCACTAATCTGCAATCAAAGCCCTTCTTTACAAGTTACTGAGATCTTTTTAGGTACATTTCATCTGCAGCTTTTAACTCTGACATAGTAGCCTCTGATGTGCCTCAGCAGACCCTACCTCTCCATTGTCCTGCAGTGGACATTTGTATTGCTGCTGTCCCCTATCACCACACATAATTGTCCCTATGCACCTGTGGGAGAATTTATCCAGGGCAGGTGCCCATAAACATAACTGTTTCCTCAAAAGAGTATTACCTGAACTTTCCTGAGCATTGCCAGATTGTTTTTTAGGGTGAATGCAGCATTTACTTTCCAACAATAGTGTTGTGCAGTACTGCATCCACACATGCAGCACTCCTCCATCTCTGTTCTCTCTTCATTCTGTCTACTGTTGAGCAAGAAAACCAAATATCTCTTGCCTATTAGTAAGTAAACAAAGAGACATGAGTAAGAGAAAAATCTTACATTTGTCTGAAAGGGAGAATCCCTCAAATTGAACACTCAGTACTTGTAGGACTCAGTGATCATGGCCCAGGTTTAAAGATCAACATGTTTCTGGGGAGCCTCTCTCCAGGACTACATGAATGTGACCAAGAGAAGCTGTCAGGGCAAGTGACTTCATGGTTTCTTTGCAGCAGGGCACTCTCCTGAGGCTGAATTTGAGTTCTTCTTTGTCATGGGCATAGAGTTCCAGGGAGGCAGGTAGGAGGAACTAGGCATGTTTCTTAGTATCTGGGCTGTAGGCAACTGATGGAGTCAAGGGAAGGCCCAATATAGCAGCCCCTATGGTTTACAGAGCAGTTTCCTGTAGAAATGTAGGGGAGTAGCCATGGCCTAGAATCTTCTGAGCTCAGTGTCAAAAGCAACTGGGATCTCAGTGTCATCTCTGCAGAATCCATAGCCTGCTTCACACAGGAGTAAATGATCCATGATTTTGGCCTCTGGATCAGGAGAAACAGTGTTAGGGCTGAGAGAAGTGGCAAAGGATTGAGTGGCTACTAAACATTCAGATGCTTATATATGGCTCTCTTGCACAATCTTAATGTAGAGTTCATTTTCTTGGGTGGTGATGGTACTCTTGGAGGCAAATTGCTTCAGAAGGCTGGGTCTGATGAAGTTCAGTGGAAAAGCAATCGTCTTCACTTAACTATTCTATATGTCTAAGAAGAACAAATCAAAAAAAGCAAAACAAAAAGAAAAGCAATCATCTTGAATGCAATTATAATAATCAAAATGGTATCAGTTATTAATTAGATTAAGGTTAAAATATTTTACAAAGGCTTACTTATTATGAAATGCCAGTCTCTCTGTTTCCTTTACATATGTGATATCCTATGTCACATAGCATTTCTTCAGGGCATGTACCTTCTTCTTCTACAAAGGCTTAATTCACTATTCCAAATCGAACCACATCCTATGCTCTAGTTGAGAACGAAATTTAGGACCTCTTGGGGAGGACTGTTTGAGAGAAGATCCATCTTCAATTCTTCAGTCTTCATTGGAATTCTCAGCTTTCTATTTTGTTTCTGTACAGATAAATTTCTACATTAAAAGGACTAAGGAGAAGAGAGAGGTGGTGGGAGGGAAGGAAAGGGAGGGAGGGCAAGCTATAGACATAAATACCAAATAACTAAATGCGGTTCAGATTCAAATCCTTGTCTCAACTTATAATAGATTCAAGTGACATTTAAATTTTCTAAGCCACAGGTGGTGGTGATTGATTAACCTGTGAATGAGAACAAAATTGTTGATTTTAAAAAGTAGATTTTAGATATTAAGAAATCATATAGGTCAGTCAGGCACTGTTTTCTCATACACCTGTAATCCTAGCTACTAGAGAAGCTGAGGCAGAAAGAGTGAAAATTTGAGGCCTGGCTGAGTAACTGAAGGAGATCCTGTCTCAGAATGATAAAAAAGGCTGGGGATATATCTCTGTTCTAAAGTGATCCAACTTCAATGCTCAGTACTGAAGAAGGCAAAAGGAAATGAAAATAAAGTGACAGTCCTGAGACATAATACAACTAATAACCCTTTTAAAGTTATATTTATTCTTACACGATTGGTACTATTATGCTAAAAACATAACCCCAATCAAGGACAAATGCATATATAAGGCCCTTTAAACATCTCCCTAATGTAAGGGGATTTTTCACATTCTTGTACCAGATCCACTTTATATTTATTTTCTTTTTGAGACAGGCTCTTACTAAATTTCTCAGGTTGTCCTAGAACTTGAAATCCTTCCACCTCAATCTCCTGAGTAGATGGGATTACATGCATGACTCACTGTTGCCTGGCTATCAGATTCACTTTAAAATTGTCAGAAGTACGTATATTTAGCATCTTACAGGACCACAGTCTACTGTGTTTAATGATCCTTTTACTTTCAATGTCATAAACTCTGCATTAGTACTAACTTAAGCATATACAGAGTGCTTACCTTTTGCCACATGTTGTGAAAATAGCTATAAGTATGGCATGTTCCCTCTCAAATGTGGAATTTTTTTTAAAAAATTACTTTAAAATAGAATAGAGATTATTAGGGACTGGGAAGGGGTGAAGAGAAGATGGAAGAAGAGTGGATGGATGTGATAACATGAATCCCTTCCCAATATGTACAGTTTAATATGTGCCAATAAATAAATCAATTTTAAAAGCACTACATATGCAAAAATAAATAAAATTCATTTTTTTGTCTCCTGTAGGAGCAGGCACAGAATTCTGCAACTCTAGAGCTCCATCTGGAAAGAGAACAGGGTTGGGGGGAAATTCCCCAGCTTGGAAAGCCTTCAGGAGACCAGAACCCATTCTAGTTTACTAGGGCTGCTGAGCAGAATTCTTAAAGGCACAGAAATGACTTCCACATAGATAGGATTGGAGATTCTGTCTAAGCACCTGTCTGGTCTTGGCAGCCCCATGCTGCTGCAGATGAGGTCCTTGTCCCAGTAGATTAGTAGATGCAAAAGAACATAAAGAAAGAAGAACCTATTGGAGGCCATATGTGCCCCCCAGGGGCATTCCCACAGCCTGCTCCTGTTTTCTTGGTCTCTGAAACCCATTTCTGTTTCTGATCCACTGTCCCACGCTGCCATCCTCACACAGGAGCCCTGCAAGATTCACATCTTCCTCAGTTGGGTTGGAAAGGCACAAGGTAGAGTGGTGCCCAGATCTTGAGCCTGGAATATGCCTTGTCACAGGGACACTTTCCTTTCTGTGCCTTTCCTTTTCTAGACATTTAAGAAGTTTTGCAAATTAAATCAACCTTATTTGGTTTATAATAACATAATGATATTTGTCTTCATTGGTTTTATGGATTGTGAGGGAATATTTGTCAATGAAATTTTATCCCCGCTTCAAATAAAGAAAAAAATAAGTAGTCATTTCATGAATTTATTCAGTTAGTTGTTAAGTAGGAGAGCAAAACACTCAGTGAATGGGAAAACATAAGCCCCTTTTTTGTCCATTTGCCTTTAGGTTAAGCCCTGACTTTTGCCTTCCCATTCTCAACTTATCTGTTACCAGCACTAGCTTCTGCCTTGGGCCCTGGCTTCAATCCTATCCCTATCTTTCAGAATACCTTAAGTGAGTTCATGCCACACCTGTCATTGCAAGTACATAATTTGTTAAGGAAAATTGAGATTTCCCCATTTATGTTGTTTTATTTAGAGTGAGAAAACTAGAGGGCCATTTTGAAAGGTAGAGGGTGGAACATGACAAAAGAGCCCCTCTCAAGAATGAAGGAACTTATTTCCATGCTGAGGATACAAGGTGGCTGCATCCCTGTTCTACGTATGCCATGTCCCGTCACCTGCCATTTGCCACAGTGGAGCTCTGGACTGTTCTGAAGCTGAATTCCCTTAACTGTCCACACCCCACCAAATAGAGAACAAGGACTTTGGGTTATTTCCCCCTTTCAGCAGAAAGTAGCTTGGAGATGTCATTGCCCACTTTCCATAGAAATGGAGGCTAGAAATTGACAGTGGGGAAATGTAACAGGGGTTCATTTGAAGCTTTGACTATATCCCTTGGGGCTTTGAAATTTACACTTTTTTTTTCTTTTTCCAACCTTCTTCTCCCTGATCTTCTCCCTAATCTTTTCCCTAACCTTCTCCTTCCTAATCTCATTTTCTCTGAATCACCTCTGTAAAAGCCCCCTGTTCCTGCTGATGGGCAGGATCACAGCCTTTAGGAAAGGAGTCCCCTGTGTTTCTCCTTTGCTAGCAAGGCAATAAACCTTCTTTTCTTTTTTTCACAAAAAAAGGGGGGGAATTAATTTTGATTCTCAATTGAATGCATTTGGATAAATGGACTCTACTCTTTTCCTCCCATTAGATGTGAAAAGACAAAGACTCTTGATCTCTCATTGTTGCTAATTACTATTCTAGGTTTATGAAAAGGTGTTTTAGAAAGTAGAGAAAAATATCTAAATATCTAAATATCACTATTTGCTGAGAACATGATTCTATATCTAGAAGATCCAAAAAATTCCAACAACTTCTAGACAACTTCTAGAACTAATAAATGAATTCAACGAAATAGCAGGATATAAAATCAACACCCGGGCTGGGGATGTGGCTCAAGCGGTAGCGCGCTCGCCTGGCATGCGTGCGGCCCAGGTTCAATCCTCAGCACCACATACAGCAAAGATGTTGTGTCCGCCGAAAACTAAAAAATAAATATTAAAAATTCTCTCACTCTCTTTAAAAAATAAAATAAAATCAACACCCATAAATTAAATCCATTCTTATACATCAGCAATGAGTTCACTGAAGGAGAAACTAAAAAAAACTATGCCATTCACAGTAGCCTCAAAAAATAAAATAAAATACCTGGGAATCAATCTAACAAAAGAGGTGAAAGACCTCTACAATGAAAACTACAGAACATTAAAGAAAGAAATTAAAGAAAATCTCAGGAGATGGAAAGATCTCCCATGCTCCTGCATAGGCAGAATTAATATTGTCAAAATGGTCATACTACCAAAAAGTGTTATACAGCTTTAATGCAATTCCTATTAAAATCCCAATGACATTCTTCATAGAAATAGAAAAAGCAATCATAAAATTTATTTGGAAAAATAAGAGACACAGAATAGATAAAGCAATCCTTAGCAAGAAAAGTGAAGCAGGATACATCACAATACCAGACCTTAAACTATGCTACAGAGCTATAGTACTTAAAATGCCATGGAATTGACACCAAAATAAACTTGTAGATCAATGGTACAGAATAGAAGACACAGAGACAAACCCACAAAAATACAGTTATTGCATACTAGACAAGGGTGCCAAAAACATTCACTGGAAAAAATGTAACCTATTCAACAAATGGTACTGGTAAAACTGGAAATTCATATGCAGCAAATTGAAACTAAACTTCTATCTCTCACCCTGCACAAAATCAACTCAAAGTGGATCAAAGACTTAGGCACTAGAATAGAGACCCTGAACCTAATAGAAGAAAAAAATAGATCCAAATCTTCACCACTTTAGCCTAGGATCTGACTTCCTTAATAAGACTCCTAAGTGCAAGAAGTAAAATCAAGAATCAATAAGTGGGATGGATTCAAATTAAAAACTTCTTCTCAGCAAAGAAACAATTAATAATGTGAGGAGAGAGCCTTCAGATTGGGAGAAAATCTTTACCACATGCACCTCTGATAAAGCATTAACCTCTAGGATATATAAAGAACTCAAAAAACTTAACACCAAAAACAACAACAACAACAACAAATAACCCAATCAATAAATGGGCTAAGGAACTGAACAGACACTTCACAGAAGAAATATAATGGATCATCAAATTTATAAAAAAGTATTCATCATATCTAGCAATTAGAGAAATGCAAATCAAAACTACTCTAAGATTTCATCTCACTCCTGTCAGAATGGCAATCATCAACAATACAGGCAACAATAAATGTTGGTGAGGATGTGGGGAAAAAGATACACATATACTTGCTGGTAGGATGGCAAATTGGTACAACCACTATGGAAAGCACTATGGAGACTCCTCAGAAAATTGGGAATGGAACCACCATTTGACCCAGCTCTCCCACTCCTTGGTTTATACCCAAAGGACTTAAAATCAGCATACTATAGTGACACAGCCACATCAATGTTTATAGCAGCTCAATTCACAATAGCTAGACTATGGAACCAACATAGGTGTCCCTCAATAGGTGAATGGGTAAAGAAAATGTGGTATATATACTCAATAGAATATTACTCAGCTTTAAAGAAGAGTGAAATTATGGCATTTGCCAGTAATTGGTTGGAGTTGGAGAATATCATGCTAAATGAAATAAGCCAATCCCACAAAACAAAGGTGGAATTTTTTCTCTAATATGTGGATACTAGTTCAAAATAAGGTGGAGGGCACTAGGAAAGAATAGCATTACCTTAGATTAGGTAGAGGGAAGTGATGGGAGAAAAGGAGAGGGGATGTGGAGATAGGAAAGATAGTAGAATGAAACAGACATTATTCCTGTATGTGTATATAGGAGTATATGACCAATATGATTCTGCAACATATACATTCAGAAAAATGAGAAATTATATGTAATGTTGTATGATATATCAAAGTGCATAAATGCATTCTACTGTCATGTATAACTAATTAAAACAAAAAAAATTTAAATGCAATGGAGTTATACTTAAAGGGTAAGAGTGCTGATATTAATTAGAGAAAATAGAGTAAGGGAATTATGGCAACAGATTCATTGATTCTACTAAGTGTTAAGTGTTTTTAAAAAGCCATGGTTTAGGGGCTGAGGTTGTAGCTCAGTGGTAGAGCACTCATCTAGCATGTGCAAGGCCCTGGGTTTGATCCTGAGCACCACATAAAAATAAATAAATAAAGATATTCTGTCCAGTTACAACAAAAAAAAATAAAAATAAAAATAAATAAAAACCCTGGTTCAAATTCTCTTTTAGATAATTAATACAGGCAACTATGATGGATGCTGTCTCATTAGGGAAATAATCTTTCAGCACCTTTTCCACCATTATCCCATGTTCAGACAATTATGTTCACAGTAGGTTGTATGGAAACATAAGAATGTTTACACCAGTTTCATAGAACAATGATGTAACAATACATTAATGTAATATTTTATATTTAATTTTTATTAAATTTAGGTTTTAAAACTTATACCATTAAAATGCCATAAGAATATCATACATTAAAATATAAATTTTATATTATTTATTATATATAAGTATACAACAATATTGTTATGAGAAAATAAAGTCTTTATAATTTAACAATATCAAAATATGTTAACATAAAGTGCTATAAAATAATTTTATATTATATTATTATAAATATGATAATAAGAATAATTAATACAGAATGATTCTTCCCTATCTTGAAAGGGTCTGGCAGTCAATTTCTTCCTATTTTTAAAGACAGGGAAAGGAATGGGTTCTTAGTTTAATGAACTTCAGTCTATCATGAAGGAACAAAGACTAAGTTTGGAAAAGAAAAAAAAAGAACTTTAGGGAAGTCTAGGGGAAAAAAAAAAGCAAAGTTGTTCCCTAAGATCAACAGGATACATGAAGATGAAGGAAAGAGAAAGAGGAATATGTGAGTGGGATGGGGGCCTTGAAAAGTTTCTTAAGACTTTAGAGCTCTGTGGTGTGTACCTGTAATTTCAGCTACTCTGGAGACTAAAACAGAAGGATCACAAATTTAAGATCAGCCTTGGAAAATTAGCAAGATCTTATCTCATAAATTTTAAAAAATAATAATAATAAAAAGGGTTGGGTATATATCTCCATGGTGGAATGTCCATGGGTTCAATTACCTGTACCACCAAGAAGATAAAGAAGGAGAGGGTTAAGGAGAAGAAAAGGAGAAGTTGTAAGCCATGGTTCAAACCTGTAATCAATCCCAGTGATTCTGGAGGCTGAGAAAGGAGGATGGCAAGTTGGAGAGCAGGCTCACCAATTTAGTGAGTGAAGGGAAAGCAAGGAATGAGAAACAAGTAAGCGAAAAATGAAAGACCAAGACCAGGCAGAGATACACGTGACAGTTTATTTGTCAGAGATGAAAAATAAAGGCCATCTCTCTATAGGAGAGAGAGGCAAAACAGGCTTGGGTTCTGGAACTTTTATAGGGCAGACTCAGGAATCAGAGCCAAGGGGTCCTAATGTGGGCAGTTAAGGGTGGGATTGGTATGAGGGAGTGGTGAACCTTTTCAGAAATGCCTTTGGGCAGGAAGAAAACTTTTTCCTTGAAATGGAGGCTGTCACTTAAGATGGACATCCAGATGGTAAGCAAGGACCTTATAATAAAAGCCTAAGCAACGTAGCAAAACCCTGTCTCAAAATAAAATATAAAAAGGACTGGTGATGTAGCTAAGGTGTAAAGCATTCCTGGCTTCAATACTCAGCACAACCACTATAAAGAGAGTGGGAGAACATTGCCCAGGATGATCTGGGTAGATGGATGTCGCCAATGGTGCTGTTAATAATTACTTTAAATGCAAGCATATATTCGATCACACCAATCATCAAATATAAACAATTAATGCAAAAGTGTTGAGTGTGCTGGAGCACTCCAACTGGCATTCAATGAAAACTAATTAAAAACTATAAGCTAATGACACAATCCTAAGGGCAACCACGAGCTCCAAATCACGAGTAGAGATGTCCTTGTCTGGTGGTTCTCTCCAGCCAACAACTGGATGTCAGGAAATGGTGGAGTTGATCTGGGGATGGGCAACCTGTCGGCAAGTCTCTCTGATGTCCTCAGAACAACCTCCTTGATGTGGCAGGACAAGTGATTTAAATAAAGTTCCAAGTTGGTGGTGGACATTGGTAATTGATTTCACCCATTGAAAGTCAAAGTCCACTGATTATGTCCATCGAGATAATGTGTATTTGCAACAGGACGTGTTCTTTGTGCATGTCCATGAAGCTGTGCTCTCTATCAATTGTAATCAGTCATTGTTAAGTGTGCCTATTGCTAATGCTCCTTACAGCTTCTTATCAATTGCAACCAGACATGACAAAGCATGCCTATGGCTACTGTTCCTTATGGTCAGCAACCTAATGAGTCCCAGCATGTCCCAACAAGTCCATGGCAGATGCTTCTTAAAATGGAGAAAGCACCTCTATCAGGATTATTGGTCTTGCACCCAGGAGCTTCTTGGGAACTGAGCCACCACCTGCAGTTGTATTGCTTTCATTCAAGAAAAAGTCTCCAATACCTGCACTAGGGGACAGTGATAACTGCCTTCCCTTGGGGTCCATGAGTATATCATTCCTCCATCATCTACCCCTACTAGGGCTAGGAGGACTTGCAGCCAACACCATCTCCCACTTCAATACCTGCTGTGATAGGCAAAGGTGCAACTTATGCAGTCAAGGGGGAGAAATAAAGAATGTCCACATGCTTCTGCCCTTTCAATGCTTTATTTACTCAAATCACTCAATATAATTTTACTCTATAGGTTCTTTTATTTATTTATTTTATTCATTTTGGTTGTTGATGGACCTTCATTTTTTATTTATATCTGGTGCTGAGAATTGAACCCAGTGCCTCACATATTCAAGGTAAGTGTTCTACCACTGAGCCACAACCCCAGCCCCATCACTCTATAGGTTCTTAATCAAGAAAATGACAATCCTTAATACTAGGCACTGCAATAGACATAATCAATCCACAGCAAACAATTATAGATTAATTCTAAACACTGTAAACACTCTTAATCATGACAGGCTCATGACAGACATTCCCTCTACATGCTAAGCTCAAGTGTTAGACCTAAAGCCTCAAGCCTTAGGCTCTAAGTTAAACAGATGCACACTCACTCAGGCTGCGGTGATCAGGTCAGGGACTAATGTAGGCTTCTCCTGTGGTGGTGCTGATGGCCAGTTTAGGAGAGGGTCATAGGAAGAAGTTGCATTTCTCACCAGGGTCAAGATGTGGCTGGAGAGTTTGAAAATGGTGAGGAAGAAGCAGAGGATCAGGCAAATTGCACATTGGGATGTCAATCCTGGTCCTCATCAGGCTCTCTAGCATGAGGGAATCAGTGTCGGCTGGCTAAATGTCTGTTCATTTGCTCCATAATTTATACTAAATTTAGGGGATTCTGACCACCCTTTCAATCCCTGTCAGCTACTACCAGATTTCTCAGTGATATCATTTGCCCTGAGGTTAAATCATCTGATGGTTAAAGCATCAGGTGGTCCCAAACCTGATATTCTTGCCTCTCCCATTTTGGGGCAAGGGCAACATGACACAGACCTCACTCTGAGTTTGTCAGGTTGGGGAGAAGTGAAGTGTTTATGTCAGGACTATGCCTGATTATCATATTGGAGGGATCCATAGGTGTGCCTGGTGGGGCTGCAGGTTTCAAAGTAGAGTTTTAAAATGGGGTTGCTAAGGCTAAGGCCTAAGGCCATCCTTAGAATACCCAATGCACACAATACTACGGACACCATGAATCCCAAGTGGGGAAAATGACTGATGGGTCTGGACTGGGTCCCAGTGGAGCAGTAGTAAGGGTATATCCAACACCTCTAATTGGGAGAGAGTTGGTAAATTAACTTGACTTGGTTAAGCACCTAAGGTAAAGCACCTTGACTCTGTAGGAGATTTCTTGCATCCTGCAATATTTATTAAAACATCTCTTACAACAATTACAAATATTTACAGGGCTGGTGTTGTGGTTCAGTGATAGAATGCTCACCTGGCATGTATGAGGCCCTGGGGTTGATCCTCAGCACCACATAAAGATAAATAAAGGCATTAAATGAAATAAATCAATAAAATATTTACAAATATAAGAGAAGAAATGAAAATTATTTAAAGCTGAGCTAGGGGTGTAGTTCATTGGTAGAGCACTTGCCTTGTTGTAGGGACAAACAAGACAAGGCACCTAAGATAGCAGGAAACAGTTTTATTTGGCTGCATCCAGGTTCAGAAAGCACAGCTTTTACTATAATCAATTAATCCCCCTGAACCTCGAGTTCAGGTAGTTTCAGAGTTTTATACCCAGCATTTAAGGGAAGGGACTCAGAAGTCACAGTCTTCAAAAGTTTACATAAAAGCAGCCTTTTCTTTCCCTGTTTGGGAAAGTTAACCCTTCAAGGACAACACCTGAGAAGGGGAAAGCTTCTTCTCCCCTTTCTTTCCTCCCCCTGCCAGTTGTTATCATGGAGCTCAGTTGGGAACTTATCTTAAAAATGTAGACACCTCTGTGAATCCCCAGCTCAAAGCCAGATCTTGTTTTCACATTTCTACAAACTACTATGCTGGATATGTTTGTGAAAAACTAGTAAGGGGGTGCCCAGCACCTGGAGTGATGGTATCTTCTTGGCCAGTGGGCAACTAAAACAGAGCAATATGAAAACAGGAAGTTTATCTACATTGAACTCTTTTGCAGAGACTCTTTTGCTGACAGTCCTAAAATCAGCCATGGTGAAGATTTCTGGAGAGGCTGAATTAAGACTTTTCAATGGAGAAAGGGGTTGCCACTTCAGTTACTTTGTGCATTCTCTATGCTAGGCACTATTCTAATTCACCAAGAATTTGCATGCTAGACACTATTTTAAACTGGTGCAGATATTAATTCATTTGATCCTCATAACTGGCCATTGGGATAGGTATTATTATTATCATGATCATCATCATCATCACCTCTCATAGATAAGGAAATTAAAGTCCAGAGATTAAGTAACTTCCTTGAGACAACACAGTCAGTAAGAGTAAGAGCCAGGAATTCAAATTCAAACAATCCACTTCCACCAACTCTTCTTTCCTCACACCCTTTCTGACACTGGGGATTGAATAAAGGAACACAGTACCATTGAGCTACACCCCCAGGGTTTTTAAACTTTGAAACAGAGGCTCTCTAAATTGCCCAGTCTGGTCTCAAACTCAGCCTCCATAATAGTTGGGACCATAGGAAAGCACCAAACTCTATGCCTGGCCACAGAGCATGCTCTTAACTAAATCAGGCTTCATCATCATCCTTGTCATCATTGTTGGGTGCAGAGCAGGCTGAACTGTGTTGTCTGCAGGGCAGGCTGAACAGATGTTGGCTGCAAGATAGCCCACGCACTCAAACCCCCCTCTATCTGGTCCTTTATCACCTGTTTGCCTCAAGTCTGAACATTCAACCCTGCTTAAGGCTGAACACTTAACCCCCCCTTAGGCCAACAAGGCAGCTTGCAGACCCAGAGGCCCCATTAGATTTGGGCTATAAAAACTCCCTCCTGCCAGGTCCCCCTCTCTCTTGCTCTTTCTCTCTTGCTCTCTCTCTCTTGCTCTTTATCTTTCTTACGCGCGCTCTCTGTCTCTCTCTTGCTCTTGCTCTCTCCCTGTTCATCTCTTCTCTTTTCTCTCTCTTTCCTTCTTTCCTTTCTCTTTGTTGCACTGCTGCAATAAAGATCTTTTGGTTGCTCTGAGTGTTGTGGTCACTTTCCTTTCAATCATCGTCATCATCATCATCATCATCATCACCACCATCATCTTGAACCATAAACAGAGGGTGATAAACAGGCATTAATATGTACATATTAATTGATTATTAAAGTTTTGTTTACACAACAAATGTTTTCATAAAATGTGTACATCACTCATGTAAACTAAATTATATTTTAAGTAAAAATTTTGACTTGCAAATTAAAAAGTACATATGGAATCATTCTAGAAAGGTTAAAAAGATTGTTAGGTCAAAAACTATAAGAGGAGATAGGGTTATAGCTCAGTAGTAGAGCACTTGCCTAGCATGTGTGAGGAACTGGGTTCAATCCTAAGCACCACATTAAAAAAAATAAATAAATAAAATAAAGATATTGTGTCCATCTACAACTAAAAACATTTTTAAAAAACTGTAAGAAAACTTAGGTCTCATTCTTTATCTTGTTTGTTTGTTCGCACTGAGGATTTAACCCAGGAATCTTTACCACTGAACTACATTTATTCTAAGACAGCAACATTAGGTTGCTTAAGGCTTTGCTAAGTTGCTGAGGCTGATCTTGATTTTGTAATCCTCCTGTCTCAGCTTCGCAAGTCACTGGAATTACAGGTATGCACCACTGGGCCCATCTACTTTCTCTTCTTATAAGTTTGCTATAAAAATTGTTCAATTAATAATTCCTACTTGTGCCAGGCCCACTGACACATGCCTGTAATCCCAGTGACTCGAGAGGCTGAGACAGGAGGATCACAAGTTTGAGACCACCCCCCAGCAATTTAGCCAGAACCTGAACAACTTATCAAGACACTGTCTCAAAATTTAAAAATAAAAAAAGGGCTAGACAGGCTGGGGCTATAGCTCAGCAGTAGAGAGTTTGCCTCATACATGCAAGGCATTGGGTTCCATCCTCAGCACCACATAAAAATAAATAAAGATATTGTGTCCATCTACAACTAAAAAATAAAAATTTTAAAAAGGGGGGGCCTGGGAATGTGGTTCTGTGGTTAAGTGTCCCTGGGTTTAATCCTCAATACCAACTAATAAAAAAAAGTGTAAAAGAATTTCTACTTGCTCTCATGTAAATAGAATGACCAAGTACAAAGGACTTTATAAGCCATTCTGAAATAACAAAAAATATAGAAATATAAGCCATAATTATCTGTCATTTATACCTCAACAGAAGCAGAACAGTTTCATTTGTATCCATTATAAATGGACACATAGATTCATACACATCCTTGGAAAAATATCTTAAAGCCTGGGGCTGGGGTTGTGGCTGAGTTGTAGAGTGCTTGTCTCACATGTGTGAGGCACTGGGTTCAATTCTCAGCACTGCATATAAATAAGTGAATAAAATAAAGGTCCATCAACAATAAAAAATATTTTTTTAAAATCCTTTTTTTTTTTGAGAGAGAGAGAGAGAGAATTTTAATATTTATTTTTTAGTTTTCGGTGGACACAACATCTTTGTTTGTATGCGGTGCTGAGGATCGAACCTGGGCTGCACAGCATGCCAAGCGAGCGTGCTACCGCTTGAGCCACATCCCCAGCCTCTAAAAAAATTTTAAATCCTATATAATAATATTCAGTCCGTGTTGATTGCCACTGGGGAAATGTGATTACTACTCTGACAGGGACTTAAGTTTTCTTGAATCTCTTTTTTTTTTTAACTGAGATCAAATAATATTATAAAGAAATAGTATCAGACATAATTTGACCAGAGGGACAATAAAGAATTCAATTTCTGGGGCAGGGGTTGTGGCTCAGTGGTAGATGCTCACCTAGTATGTTTGAGGTGCTGTGTTTGATCCTCAGCACCACATGCAAATAAACAAATAAAATAAAGGTATTGTGTCCAACTATGATTTATTTATTTAAGAATTAAATTTGTGTGCATTATAGTGGTACCCACCTGTAATTTCAAAATAAAAAGGACTGAAATGTAGCTCAGTGATAGAGTGCTTGGCTAGCAAATGGGAGACACTGATTTTGATCCCCAGTACAACAAATTAAATAAAAAAATAAAGTTTATACCTTCAAAAGTTTCAGGCACAAATTTAGTAACTTATTTACATTATTGGATATCTAAGGAACCAAAATATTGTCCAGAGATTTTCATGTTCCACAGTTTGTACCTGATACAGTTTTTTTTTTAATTTTTATTTTTAGATGGACAAAATATCCTTATTTTATTTATTTAATTTTATGTTGTGCTGAGGATTGAACCCAATGCCTCACAAGTGCCAGGCAAGCACTCTACCATTGATCCACAACACTAGTCCTGTACCTGGTACTCTTCAAGTGATAATGGAATTAGAGGCCTGTGCTCAGCTGTGATGAGCAGCTTCCCACCCTGACTCCTAACCAGAGCTCCTGCCCTGGAGGAACTCAGGCTGTGATAAGAGGAGGTTGGGATATAGTGTGACACAACTATGTGGCCAGGGTATTGTGTCCAACCCTCACTCAAGGCCCTTTATCTAGAGTATGACTCCATGTTAAGACATTATGGAAGGATATTAATATGAAATTAATTAATAACCCACAATTAATTTTAGTGTGTACATGGAATGATTACTGGGATATTGTTGTTATTTTAAATACTTTGGTGTTTTTCCATATCACAACTTTGTTGCATTTAAGGATGTGATTTCTTCTCTCTCTCTCTCTCTCTCTCTCTCTCTCTCTCACTCATCTAAGAAATGGAAAAAATACTGGGAGAAAGTGGTATCCTTTGATTTGGTCCTGTACCCGCTCCCACCTCAGGTTACCAAGAGATCTTGATAAGTGTCTCTTAGTTCTTGGAGATGCATGTCAGTGCTGTCTAGAATAGGCAGGGCTTTTTTTAAAAAATAAAAATTTATCTAACCCTTGTTTACAGAGTAAAGAAGACTTTATTGAGGACTATTGTGATAGGTCAAAGTGTTAAGACTTTTGCAGTATGGAAGATTTTTAGTTTGTTTTGTTTTTGACATTGAGCACAAGTGTAGTCAAGGAACAGGCTGGTGGTAACAGTGGATGGAAAATGAGTACAACACATAAAGGATAGGGGGGATCTTACTAGAATTACTGAGCAGGATACTTGCTGAAGGCAGGCAAGGGTGATGAGACATCAAGGGTGGGGAGAGTGAAGAATTTGATTAAATATTAAGAGTGATAAAGAGCCAGGGTAGGGAGATTCTGTCTAAACTAGGCTATGGAAATTAAGGCTTAGTTGAGAAAAGTGCTCATAAGGACACGGTTAAAGTTGATCAGAATGAGTCTCTGTTAAATTCAAATGTATAGACAGCATTGAAATAGATCCCCTTTGAAATTATGAGCAAGTCTTGATCAAGCTCCTGCCAAGGAAGCTGAAATTCACACATTCTCTGGCTACATAACCAAGCTACATCTGTAAATATATTGTTGTAGGGACAAACACCTAAGATAAGGCACCGAAGATAGCAGGAAACAGTTTTATTTGGCTGCAGCAAGGTTCAGAGGGTACAGCCTTTGCTGTAATCAACCAATCCCCTGAACCCCGAGTTCAGAGAGTTTCAGAGTTTTATACCAAGCATGTAAGGGGAGGGGCTCAGAAGTTCACAGTCTGCAGAAGTTCACATAAAAGCAGCTTTTTCTTTCACTGTTCTGGGCAAGTTAACTCTTCAAGGACAACACCTGAGAAGGGGAGAGCTTCATCTCCCCTTTCTTTCCTCCCCCTGCTAGCTGTTACCATGGAGCCCATTTGTAACTTATCTTAAAAATGTAGACATCTCTGTGAAGCCCAGCTCAAGGCCAGAGGCCTTGATTGCACATTTCTTCAAAGTACTATACTGGATATGTTTGTGAAAACTAGTAAGGAGGTGTCCAGCACCTGGAGTGCTGGTATCTTCTAGGCCAGTGGCCAAGTAAACAGGGTGACATGAAAATAGGTAGTTTATCTACAATGGACTCTTTTGCAGAGACTCTTTTGCTGACAGTCCTAAAATCAGCCATGGTGAAGAGGGCTTTTCTGTGGAGAAAGGGGGTGTAACTTCAACATAACTCCTGTCTTTTATTGCTATAAATTGTAACCAGTTTCTTTAGGACCTGGAGAGAAACAATCTAGCTACTTCTTCCCAGTTTGGTCAACAGGCATAAAATTTGTATTTCCTTGCTTCCTTATTTCTTATGCATTGGGACAGCTGAGTCTTGCCTGCAGGGTTGCTGGCCAGGCGGGTTATCTGGCTGACTACCAGTAACAGCATCAATACCTAAAATTAAAGCTGGGCCCTGTTGTCTATAATCCTAGTTACTCTAGAGGCTGAGACGGTGGGATCAGGAACTTCAAGGCTATCCTGGGCAACTTGGCAAGACCCTGGCTTGATATAGGAAAAGATGGGCTGGGTAGGTATAGCTCAATGATAGAACATTTGCCTAGCATTCACAAGGCCCAGGTGGAATCCACAGTACCACGTGGGGGCATGTGCACCTGCGTGCGCGCACGCACACACACACACACACGCACACACACACACTGAAACAACAACAAATCTAGGAAACAGAATCTGGCTCACTTAGGGCATCAGTTTGAATTGAATTCTTTCCTGTCTTGGAGAAGGGAAGGCAATAATCAAAATTTGTAAGTGCAACATGCACTCCCTCTCCCAAAAGTTTTCAGCTGGTATGTCACCAGCCACCCCCACGCTTGGGTAGAACTCAGGGCATCGCCCATGCTAGGCAAGCACTCTACCACTGAATTACAACCCCAGCCCTAGTTTTCACCAACATCAGGGGTACACTGAACTGTCCTTGAGTCTTGGGGTCTCAGCAGCTCCTTGTGAGTCTCCTGTTTGTTCTGTACCGTTAAGAAGCACCAAGCCCCATATCCACAATCTGCCACACCTATTTATCCTCCTGACCTCTAGGACTATGAACATGTACATTACTCTCCTAAACTTTTCAACTTCTTATTTAATGGGTTTGACTTTCCCCCTGAGTACATGAATTTCTGAAGACATTGTAGGCAGTTCTGAAAGGGTGAATAAACAAGAAACGAATCTGAAATCTAACTAAGGAAACCCTGGAAAGGAAGTTTCCAGAGCTATTTCTACCTCTACCCTGCTGACTTTGGCATCTCTGGCTGTGCAGTCCCCCCTCCCCTCCAAAAAAAGTGCCTTTATATTCTCCAAAGAAGTAGCCTAAGAGAGGAGATGGCTCTGGATTACTAAGGATCTTTTCTACCTAGTTTTGGGATATCCTGAATGTACCCTCTTCCTCTTCCCCAACACAGATGCAGCTTGAGTAGAGGGCAGGGATTATCATGCTTAAGCAATCTCTGGAGTTTTAACTTCCAAAGAGCTTTGAGCTTCTTGGTTTGTAGACATGGGTTAGTGGAGCTCTTCCAGACCTTCTGGAGGGTACCTTAATGTAATGATTTCTTCAGGCAGTTTTAACTTTAACAGATGGAAAAGTGACTCCCTTTGGAGGTGCAATAACCAACTCATTTCAGGGAGTGGTGGAAAGGGGTAAGTAATTGTTAGTGTGGAGAGGATCATTTTGACATGAAGGCAGATACCAGTCTGCCTTCATTCATCTTCAGTGTTTAGAATTATTGTAATTCCAGCCACTCCAGAGACTGAGGCAGGAGGATTGCCAGCTCAAGGATGCAAACTATCCTTAGGCCTCATGGTCTGAGCTGTCTTTCTAGTTAGAAAACCTCTGGGTGTTCTGGCTGCTCTGGGAACATCTCCTTGCTCCCTGGATTGTGACCTATGCTTCACCTCCTGTATGACTGGGTGGCACCTTTGGAGATTTACATTTTTTTGCATAGTATACTATGCTAAACATTCTCTTTAGGTCCTCCAGGTCTTGTTGCTAAATTTAGATGCAGCCTGCACTTTCTCTCCTTTGTCTTCTTTGTCTTGTGAAGGAGAATCAGAATTCTTTGGTTGCCCACTCAACCCCTCCCTACCTCTCCTGACTCTGATTGGTCTGTGGTTCTCTGAACTATCCTGCTCTGCCCACTGTCTGTGTAAGATATCTGCTTCTATTGCCCCTTGCTGTTTCTGGATTTTTCTGTGGATGACCCTCAACTGACCTTAGGACTGCAGCTTTAATCTCCTTCTTGTTTGCCCCTTATAGTTCTTTTTTGCTTTTTGGTATTGGGGATCAAATATGCCTCATAATCCTAGGAAAGCACTCTACCACTGAGCTATGCCCCTCGCACCTTAGTAGATCTTCTTAAGAAGATTTGCACCTCTGTATCATTTAGAAAGTGAAATAATTTTATTTTACTAAATTGTGAAAATAAAGGGTTTATTTTAAAATTCAAGTGATGTAGAAAGGTTTCATAAGGAAGTAGTCATGGAAATCATAGTACAGTGTGACTCCAGTATTAATATTTTCATAACTAATTTGAGAATATCACCCTATTTGTGTTTTACATGCACATATAATACGTAAATTTACCTGAATGAACTCATATTTTGTTCCCTGGTATTTAAATTTTTTTATTCTTATTTATTTATTAGCACCAGGAACTGAACCCAGGGCACTTAACCCTTGAGCCATATCCCCAGCCCATTTTTTATTTTTTAATTAGAGACAGTGTTTTACCAAGTTGCTAAGGGCCTTATAATTTGCTGAGACTGGCATTGAATTCTCAATCCTCCTGCCTCAGCTCCCCTAGTGGTTGACTTCCAAACATGAGCCTCTACTCTTGACCTGTGGGTGACCTTCTAAGAAGGGCTTTCAAGTCCAGTGTGGGGAGAGATGCTGAATGTAGCACAAACTCCTGGCTTTTCATTTCTTTGTGAACACAAGGGTGGTGGTACCTGCATCATGCACTTCTTCAGTGGAGTGGAGGGATTATAATTTAAAATTTTTAGCATCAGATTGAGCTTTTGGTGAGTGCAAAGAGATGAAAACTATTCTTAAGCTTCAGGGTCTGAGCTTTCGGTCTTATTAGAAAACCTGTGGGTGTTCTGGCTGTTCTGGAACATCCTCTCTCCCCCTAGATGTGACCTGTGCTTCAACTCCTGTATGACTGGGTGGCGCCTTTGGAAATCTACATTATTTGCATAGTATTCTATGCTATGCATTCTCCTTAGGTCCTGGATATTTTGCCTTCAGAGGCTGTGGCAGGAGGATTGCAAGCTCAAGGATGCAAACTATTCTTGCCTCAGGGACTGAGCTTCTGTCTAATTAGAAGACCTGTGGGTGTTCTGCCTGTTTTGGGAACATCTCCTCTCCCCCTGGATTGTGACCTGTGCTTCACCTCCTGTATGACTGGGTGGCACCTTTGGATGCCGCCTGCTCTTTCTTGCAAAAGGGTCTTGCAAAGTTGCTTAGGGCCTCACTATGTTTCTGAGGCTAGCTTTGAATTTGCACTCCTCCAGCCTCAGCCTCCAGAGCCACTGGGATTACATGCATGCACCATCACACCTGGCTCTTTCCTGCTACTGTATGTGACAGTTTATCTTAAGGTTTTGTCATGTTAGTAAATGGAAACACAAATAACTTAAAAAAAAAATTTGTGGAACATTTTTTCTCTCATTCTTTTATTTATTTATTTATTTTTGATGACCATAGTACCTTTATTTTATTCATTCATTTCTATGTGGTGCTGAGGATGGAACCCCGTGCCCGATGCGTGCGACCTGAGTGTTCTTCCACCAAGCCACAATTCCAGCCCTGGAGCATTTTTTTAATATTTATATTTTTAGGTGTAGATGGACACAACACAATGCCTTTATTTTTATGTGGTGCTGAGGATTGAACCCAGGTCCCGCCTGTGCTATGTGAGTGCTCTACCACTGAGCTACAATCTCAGCCCCCCTGGAGCATTTTTGATATTTGCAAAAGTTGAGAGATTGCGCTTTTTCCACTTTTGCCCCTCTTCAATAGTTCTTCATGCATGGCCAGCAAAACCATTGCATTAAATGTTCTATTTTGTATCTCTCAAAGCTAAGTTTTCATAAATACTGAAGACTATCAACGGTAATTCATTATTATTGTCACACTGGTGGTGTTTGGATTTCCTTAGTTGTCTCAAAACATGAAAAGTTTGTTTGCCTCATGGTCTAAATAACTTCTCAAAGGTTGAGTGATATTTTGTTTGGATGCACTCTAATTTATTCCACACTAATGAGGGAGTGGTGATGACAGAAATGTACCATTAGCAGTGCTGAAACTTATCTCTTAAGGGGAGGAGCCTTTGACCCTGAGGGTGGAGTCCCCACCCCAGGATATGGTTGTGGCTATACAAAGGAGTCCCAGATTGATTCTCCCTTTTGTAAGGAGCCTGCAGGAAGGTGTCTAAGCAATTTGGAAGCAGTCTTCAATCTCCAACTTCTACCCCAGCAAAACGGTAAGAAATAAATGGTTGTTTGTAAGTCATAGGTGCAATGGGGTTTTGTTTTAGAAACCTGAATGAGCCAATGCACAGATATTTCCTTATAGTGATCTGCCCATTTTTTGTTTAAACTATTTTTGCTAATGGGGATTGAGCCTAGGACTACTTTATCACTGAGCTACATCTCCAGCCCATTTTTTTTTTGAAAATATATTTTTAGTTGTCAATGATCCTTATTTTGTTTGTTTATATGAGGTGTTGAGAATTGAACTCCTTGTCTCACACATGGTAGGCAAGCGCTCTACCACTGAGCCACAACTCCAGCCCCTTCAGCCCATTTTTATTATTTATTTTACTTTTTATTCTGAATCAACAGGGTCTCACTACCTTGCTTGAGATTGTCCTAAAATTTGGTATCCCGAAGTTTCGTGCTCCTGAGTACCTGGGATCATAGTCATGAGCCACTTTGCCCACTTTATTTGTCTTTATTTAAGCGAGTTTTTGGAATATATTTGTTGAATTGGCCCTAACTGTTCAAAATGAGTTTGTGGAAGTGAAATCACTGGGTCAGTACCCAAGGTCCAAAAACAGGGTTGTCAGTCCTTACATCTCTGCCGGTTCAGTAGGTAGACTTCCTTTGCATTTTTTTCAGCCCCTGGGTGATGGAACATTCTGTCTTTATATTTTATATTTCTTGGGGGTCCCCAGGGGTTGAACCCCAGGGAGATTAACCACTGAACCACTTTCGCAGCCAGTTTTTTATATTTTATTTAAAGACAGGATCCAGCTAAGTTGCTTAGGGCCTTGCTAAATGGCTGAGACTGGCTTTGAATTTGCACTCCAGTCTCAACCTCCTAAGCTCTGCTGAGAATACTGGAGTGTGAGCCACCTTGCCCAGCCTGTCCTTTCTTTGTTAATTGTTTTATGGTTCTCCCACCCCCCATACTAGGAATTAGACCTAGATGTGTTCTACCATTGAGCTTTATCCTTGGCCTTTTTAAAAATTTTTCTTTAGAGGCAGGCTTGCTTGGAACTTTTCATCCTACTGCCTCACCTCTGGAGTAGAGTTATCTCATATTTGTTGTTGCTTTTTGTTTTCTTTTTATGGAAGGGGGTCCAGGCTAGCCTTAAAGTTTTGGGCTCAAGTTGTCCTCTTGTCTTAGCTTTCTGAGCAGTTGGGACTACAGGCTGGTACTTTCTGTGACCAGGTTTAGGTGTTTGTATTTTGTTTTCCTTAAGATTTTCATCCAAATAAAGGTTTGACTCCAGTTGGGTGAAGTTTTTCATCATTTCAGGAACATTTTGCAGTTTTACAACTGTAGAGCTTGCATGAGAGTTTATTCCTAGGTGTCATATATTTTTAACAATTGCTGTTTTCTGTGCTGAGGGTATGGGGTGAATGTTGAGCATATGTGGTGGTCCTGGGTTTAATGTCTAGAGTTCAGGTGCAGCACTACGCCAACCACCCCCACAACCCTCCAACCCCTCATTTATGAGAGAGAGAGAGAGAATTTTTTAATGTTTATTTTTTAGTTTTCGGGGAACACAACATCTTTGTTTGTATGTGGTGCTGAGGATCTAACCCAGGCCGCAGGCATGCCAGGCGAGCGTGCTACCGCTTGAGCCACATCCCCAGCCCCTCTCATTTATTTCTAATGAGTTTTTCCCCATTGTGTTCTAACTGGTTATTCTTGTTTATAAAGATATTTGTTGTCTAGCATTCTTGTGACTTAAACAATTTAATGAATGATAATATATGTTCTCTATTTTTGGTGGAACTGAGGATTAAATTCAGAGCTGAACTCACGGGCTTGCTTTTTTTTTTTTTTCAGGTGAGGATTTGGCGGTTGAACCCAGATATTTTTCTTTTCTTTTTTTTTTAGTTGTAGTTGGATCCTCTGCCTTATTTTACTTTATTTTTACATGGTTCCGAGGATGGAACTCAGGGCCTCTCAAGTGCTAGGTAAGCGCTCTACCACTGAGCCACCACCCCATCCCCCCTTTTTACTTTTGAAGACAGTGTCTCCCTCAGTTGCTGAAGCTGGTCTCAAACTGGGATCCCTCCTTCCTCAGTTTGCCAAGTTGTTGGGATTAAAGGAGTGTACCTCTTTAACCAGCTGGATATTCATTCCCTTGTGTGTGTGCCTCCCAAAACGCACACGCATGTGCATACTCTCGTGTGTGTATGTGTGTGTATGTGTGTGTGTGTGTGTTGTGTGTGTGTTTGATACTGGGGATTCAACCCAGGGGAGGTTCACCATTAAGCCACAGCTATGGGGTTTTTTGTTTGTTTGTTTGTTTGGTTGGTTGGTTGGTTGGTTGTGTTTTTTTTAGGAGGGATTGAATTCAGGCCGCTTAAGCACTGAGCCACATCCCCAGCCCTTTTACAATATTTTATTTAGAGACACGGTCTCACTGAGTTGCTTAGTGACTTACTAAGTTGCTGAGGCTGGCTTTGAACTCACAATCCTCTTGCCTCACCCTCTGAGCCACTGGGATTACAGGTGTGCACACCTTGCCTGGTTCAGCCATGACAATTTTCATTGCTTATTTTGGCAGAAGGTCTGAATTCCCAGGCTGCTTTCTAAATTTCATTCCTCCTGCCTTAGTGGCTTAGTTCCTTCTCCGTTGCTGAGAGGGGATTACACATGGTCACCACTGTGTCTGGCTCTCACGTTTTTTTTAATGAAGACTTTTCCCTTAAAGCATTTATGATAATCAATGGTAATCTTCTGTATAGGAAGTTGTATTGGTGGTTGGTGCTGGTAGAAATGTTTCCACAGGAGTGTTTCTATTGTACATATATCTTTTGTTTGTTTGTTTGTTTGGGGACCTATCCTGTTGTTTATGAACTGCTTTAAAGTTCTTTTATTATTATTATTTTCTGGAACTAGAAATTGGACCCACTGAGCTTTATCCCTGGCCTTTTTTAATTTTTTGTTTAGAGGTAGGCTAGCCTGGAACTTTTCATCGTACTCCCTTACCTCTGGAGAGGTTATTTCATATTTGTTGTTGTTGTTTGTTTTCTTTTTCTGGAAGGTCTTCTTATGTTGTCCAGGCTAGTCTTAAAAGTTTCGGGTTCAAGTTGTCCTCCTGTCTCAGCTTTCTGAGCAGCTGGGACTACAGGCTGGTACCTTCTGCGTCCAGGTTTAGACATTTGTATTTTGTTTTTCTTGGGATTTTCATTCAAAAAGAGGTTTGACTTCAGTAGGGTGAAGTTTTTTATCATTTGGGGAATGTTTTGCAGTATCATAACTGTAGAGCTTGCATGAGAGTTTATTCCTAGGTGTCATATATTTTTAACAATTGCTGTTCTCTGTGCTGAGGGTATGGGGTGAATGTTGAACATGTGTGGAGGCCCTGGGTTTAAAGTCTAGAGTTCACATGCAGTGAGATGCCAACCCTCCCCCCCCCAACTCCTCACCCCCTCCTCTATTCCTAATGAGTTTCTTCTCATTGTGTTCTAACTGGTTATTCTTGTTTATAAAGATATTTATTTTCTCGAATTCTTATGACTTAATTTAAGGAATCATAATATTACATGCTTTATGTTTGGCGGAACTGGGGATTAAACTCAGATCTGCTCTCATAGGCCACCTTATTTTTTTTCTGGTCAGGATTTAGGGGTTGAACCCAGAGATTCTCTGCCACTGTGCTAAATCCCAAGCCCTTTTTACTTTTTATTTTAAGATGGTGTCTCCCTCAGTTTCTAAGGCTGGCTTCAAACTTCGGTTCCTCCTTTCTTATTTTGCTGAGTTGCTGGGATTAAAGGAGTATACCTCTTTAACCAGCTGGACATTCATTGTGTTGTGTTTGTGTGTGTGTGCGCTTGATACTGCTGATTGAACCCAGAGGAGTTTTATCACAGATCCACATCTTCAGCCAGCTTTTTATTTTTATTTAGAGACAGGGTCTGTCTGAGTTGCTTAAGGCTTCACTAAATTTCTGATGCTGATTTTGAATTTGTGCTCTTCCTGCCTCAGCCTCCCAAGCTCTGCTGGGATTACACATGTTGTCACTTTGCCAGCCTGCCCTGTACTTTGTGAACTGCTTTATGTTTTTTTTGTTTGTTTGTTTGTTTGTTTTTTGCTGGAACTAGGGATTGGACCCAGGAGTGAACTACCACTCACTGAGCTTCATCCCTGGCCCTTTTTATTTTTTATTCAGAAGCAGGCTAGCCTGCAACTTTTTATCCTTCTGCCTCACCTCCTGAGTAGAGTTATTTCATATTTGTTGTTGTTTGTTTTCATTCTTTCTTTCTTTTTCTGGAAGAGGGTCTTCCTATGTTGTCCAGGCTAGCTTTAAAGTTTTGGGCTCAAGTTGTCCTCCTGTCTCAGTTTTCTGAGCATCTCGGACTACAGGTTGGTACCTTCTGTGTCTAGGTTTAGGCTTTTGTCTTTTAATATTTTCTTTATAATCTTCATCCAAATAGAGGTTTGACTCCAGTTGGGTGAAGTTTTGCATCATTTAAAAAGGTATCAGGAAAGTTTTGCAGGTTTTTTTTTTTAGTTGTAGTTTGACACAATATCTTTATTTATTTTTATGTGTTGCTGAAGATCACACCTGGGGCTTCCCACGTGCTAGGCGAGCCACAATCCCAGCCCGAAAGTTTTGCATTTTTATAACTGTAGAGCTTGCATGAGAGTTTATTCCTAGGTGTCATATATTTTTAACAATTGCTGTTTTCTGTGCTGAGGGTAAAAGGTCAATGTTGAGCATGTGTGGAGGCCCTGGGTTTAATGTCTAGAGTTCACATGCAATGCCATGCCAAGCATCCCCCAACCCCTCACTCCCTCCCCTATTCCTAATGAGTTTTTCCCCATTGTGTTCTAAGTTGTTATTCTTGTTTATAAAGATATTTGTTTTATAGTATTCTTATAACTTAAAGAATGTCTTTTAATGTTTTTTTTAAATTATAGATGACACAATACCTTTATTTTGTTTGTGTATTGTTTTATGTGATGCTGAGGATTGAACCCAGTGCCTCAAGCATGCTAGGAAAGCACACTACCACTGAGCTACAACCCCAGCCCACTTTAACAATTTAATGGATGATAATATATGTCCTCTATTTTTGGCAGGACTGGAGATTAAATTCAGAGCTTCAGTCATGGGCCAACATCCTGTTTTTTTTGTTTTTTTCTCCCCTGGTAGTCATTTTGGGGTTGAATCCAGATATTCTCTGTCACTGAGCTACATTCAAGTCCTTTTTGCTTTCTATTTTAAGACAGTGTCTCCCTCAGTTGCTGAGACTGGCTTAAAACTTTGGTTCCTCCTTCCTCAGTTTGCAGAGTTGCTAAAAAGGTGTGTACCTCATTAACAAGTTGGACATTCATTCGTGTGTGTGTGTGTGTGTGTGTGTATGTTTGATACTGGGGATTAAATCCAGGTGAGTTTTACCACTGAGCTACAGCCTTTGAGTTTGTATTGTTTTGTACTGGGGATTGAACCCCCAGGCACTTAAGCACTGAACCATATCCCCAGCCCTTTTTAAATATTTTTTTACAGACAGGGTCTCACTGATTTGCTTACTGACTCATTAAATTGGTGAAACTGGCTTTGAACTATCAATTCTCTTGCCTCAGCTTCCAGAGCCACTGAGACTATAGGTTTCCACTACCTCTCCTGGCTTGGCCATGGCAGATTTTATTGCTTATTTTGGCACAAGGCCTAAATTGCCCAGGCTGTTGTTCACTAACTTTCTTTCTTCCCTCCTTATTCCCCCAGTGACTGAGAGGGAATTACATATGGTTACCACTGGGCAAGGCTTTCATGTTTTTTAAATATTTTTTATTGTCATTGGACCTTTATTTTATTTTTTTATTTATACATGATGCTGAGAATCCAACCCAGTGCCTCACACCTGCCAGGCAAGCTCACTACCACTGAGCCACAACCCCAGCCTTCTCATGTTTTTCAATTAAGGCTTTTCAAGTGTTTATGATAATCAGTGGTAATTTATGTATAATAAGATGTATTGGTGATCTTACTGGTAGTAATGTTTTCACAGGAGTATCACTATTGTATCTATATCTTTATTTCTTTGTTTTTGATACTGGGGATTGAACCCATAGGCACCTAACCACTGTATCACATCCCCAGCCAGTTTTATATATATATATATATATATATATATTTTTTTTTTTATTTAGAGACAGGGCCTTGGTGAGTTGCTTTCTATTTTAAGACAGTGTCTCGATAAGTTGCTGAGGCTGGGTTTGAACTTGCATTCCTCCTGCCTTAGCTTTCCATGTTGCTGGGATTACAAGGCTCTGCTGGCTCTCTATTTTTTGAATGATTTTATAGCCTGCTATAGAACTTTGGTCTTTGTCTCTGTTTTAAGGGTTTAGTAAGCAACTGAAGCTTTTATTTAAGCAAGGTATTAAAGCATTCAATAGAGATAGTGGCAGTAGGATTTTTTTTTTTGAGAGAGAGAGAGA
>NW_025999968.1:24388200-24404965 GCF_001458135.2 Marmota marmota marmota | reverse complement strand
GAAAACAGGCCTTGTGAAAAGTAAAGTCTCATTGAAGCTGAGGTTTTTCTGTATAGAAACAGTTCTTGGAGAAGTCAGCTTGATCACCTTGATGGACAGTCACCATAACAGGTAAGGTCTCTTATTGCTAGTTGGTAGCAGGTGGTATTGGTGGCTAAGGCTTCTAAAATTTATTCACAGCTGATGAGGACTTGCCTTGTCACTGCTTGGCTCTAGGCTTTCAGAGAAGTGTCATGGGCTTTCCCATGAGAGAGTGTGGCTCTTCCTTAACCTAAACTCTCAAGCTGTCTGTCAAACTCTTAAGCTGGGATCTTTTCTGAAGCTCCGTAGTTTAGATCAGTAGCTGACACGTGGGGAGTCTGATGGGATATATGAGGTCTGGTAACACACCATGTTCTAGCAAGGAGGGAACATGCTCCAAAAACATCAAACTTTAGAAGTATTTAGAATCATTTCATAGTTACATAACACACAGCCCAGCACCAAAACCAAGCCACCCTCTGCCCTGGTTCCAGGATCAACCCATGAACAGGTGGACATAGGTGCCATAATTCCAAGCCTTTGTACATTCTGGAGTCTGAAAAAGCTACCCATGAGCTATAAGGAAAAAGTGGGTAGAGAGAATGAGTTCTTAGATGAAGAACCCGACTGGCCTGGTGGACCATGCCTGTAATTCTAGTGACTTGGAAGGCTTAAGCAACAGGGTTGCAAGTTGGAAGCCAGCCTCAGCAACTTACAAAATGCTATTACAACTTACAAAATGGCCATGGGAGTTGCTCCATGATAGAGTGACCCTGGGTTCCATCCCCAGCATTGCCCTCACCACTCCCCTCCATCCAAAAAAAGCCTGTTTTCTCTTGCCAGCACGGCTGTGGGGTCCAGAAATAGACAGAGCATTCCCACTGGGTTCCCACTGGTCATAGCTACTCTTTACAAGGTTCATCTCCTTCTCCATGCCTCTGCCTCTTCAAAAATCTTTTCCAACAACTTTATCTTACCCCCAAACATTATGATATTGATTAAAATTACATTCATTGTGACATCTTGTTTTCAAAATTAATTTTTTTTGACCCATGCAAAGCATGTGTTCACTCCAGTCACCACATGTGCCCCTTATTGAAGTTTGGGTCTGTATGTTTTTATGTTGTTTGTTCTTGAGGACTTGAATTTTTTATGTATGTTGTGAAAGGGACTTTTTTTGTATGTGTGTGATGCTGGGGATTGAACCCAGGGTGGTTTGCAGGCATGGCAAGCACTCTATCAACTGAGAAATATCCCCAGCTCTGAAAGGTACTTTTATACAAGGTTATTGCTGATTCAATGAATTTTCTAATGATTTTCATGAGAATGAGGAATCATGAATTTTCATTTACTTCCTTTTTTTTTCCTTTTGCTAAATTGGTGCACGTATCATCAGGTAGTAGAAATGTTCTTCAGCACTCCTGTCTTGTCCCTGAGTGCTTTTGACTTTTAGCTCATAGCCATGAGGCTGGTTATAGAATTCAGTTGTACATGTGTTAAACTGTTATTCAGGTCAAGTGGGTGTTGACCTTATAAAATATGTTCCTGAGGCTGTGAGGTTAGATTCAGGTTCCTATTGTTTATATTTGTGATCTTGTCTCTAGCTGGAAATGTGGCCTCATTTAATTTTTTTTTAAGGTACTGAGGGTTTGAACCCAGTGATGCTTAACTGCTTAACTACAGAGTCACCTACCCAACACTTTTTAATATTTTACTTAGAGATGGGGGTCTCATTAAATTGCTTAGGTCCTCTATAAGTTGCTGAGGGTAGCATTGAACTCATAATCCTCCTGCTTCAACTTCCTGAGCTGCTGGAATTACAGGTAGGAGCCACCATTCCCAGCCTGGGGCATTATTTTCAGGATTTTGTGTCACTATTAGGCTTTGTAAAACCTCTGCCATTGTTGTTGTTGCTGTTTGACAGATCCATGCAACTCTATCATGGCATTTTTCTCTGTCCTTGAACTTTATTTCATTTAGGAAATGAATACCTGTGAGTCAAATTTGGCCTGCCACATGTTTTTCTAAGTAAGGTTTTATTGGAACAGTCATGACTGCTTTTTTGGCACAGGAGCACAGTTGAATAGTGGTGCAGACTGGACGACCCACGAGGCAGAATTATTTACTGGTTGGCTCTCCAACGAGGCATTTTCTAGTCTGTGCATTCCTGTATCCTTCACCTTCTTTAGACAAGGCTTGTGGCCTGTGTTAGTCAGGTTTTTTGTCACTAACAACAAAGTACATGACAAGAACAACGTAAAGGACTAAAATTTTATTTTGGCTCATAGTTTTAGAGGTTCAATCCATGGTAGACTTTCTGCATTGCTCTGGGCCCCAAAATGAGGCAGAATGTCATGGTGGAAGGGTATGATGGAGGAGTGCTACCCCATTGATTTTTGCCAGGAGACAGAGGGAAAGGGGAAGAGACCACAGGGAAAGGTATCCAGTGACCCACTTCCTTCAATCATACCCCACCTGCTTATGATTCCCCCTCCCCAGAGATTACTCTAATCAAAATAAGGTGAACCCATTTAGGTCACAGCTCTAAGTCCAATCATTTCACCTTGAATAATTCTGCATTCACAGCTTTTCAGGACACTTCATATCCAAATCATAACATGATTCTTTTCAGCCTAGACTGCAGGGCCCTTACTTTAGTAGTTTCCTTTTTACCAAGCAAAATGCTGCCCTTACCTGGGTATATGCTCTAGTAGGGGAGAGATGGGCAATAGGAAATAAATTAGTAGATAGTGCAGTAAATTGCAAAGTGGTTGAGCAGAGGGTTGTGAGGAAGCAGTGGGATAGTGCAGTGGACACTGAGGTTCTTCCCAGGCCTGGCATCCATGAGCTCTTCCATTTGTTCTTCAGCTTTGACCCTTCGAGTGAAATTGGACTGTTTTCACACCTCCTTCCTTCACCTCCCCAGCTACAGCCAGTGCCTTTCTTGGTCTCTACAAACTGTGAGTACTCAGGGGAAGTACCCACTGGACAAAGTCCTAGTGGGAGTGCAGATGAAAATGCACACAGGGTATGTCGTTGGGGGTGAGGAGCTTCTGGAAGAGGGAATTGGAAGGGAAGTGGTATTAGGTGGCCTGGCCCACACAGATGCAACAAGGTGGACCCTCTTTCTTGTGTCAGACCCCTTGGTGGGTCTCTTGGTAGTCTGTCTTGCTTTGGAGTTTGAACTTGACCTGTGGGCATTGACCACATGATATTGACATGGGAGTTATAAAGATTTTGGTCAATTGTGTTTTCAAAATCATAGAAATAATGGACCCACATCAGGATTGTAATGGAAATTCAGTAGAAGTTATTTGTAATGTCTGGCACATGGTTAAGTACCAACAACATTTGCCAAATGAAATAAAATAGTTGTATTCCGTATAGTTATAGTGCTTAGGAACTTTGGTTTTTATGCTTAACTGTTAGTAATAGTTGAGTTTTCTCTTCTATAAGATGGAAGGGAACAATTAACTTTAATTTCCATTTACTATTAACTCAAATGGTTGAATACAGGTTTTCTAAGAAAAATGAATATAAGATGTACTTAAGGAATACATTTGTTATTGGTTCATGTTAATGAATTTTGCCACTTGATGGACATTTCCTTACTGGGAGGCTCATTTAATATTTTCAGTATAAAGATTTCACAGAAAAGTAAGCCAAGTGTCTTTATCTTAAAATTAATAATAATTTCAGTTATGTATTTAAAAAATTAAAATACTTTTTTATTGGTACTTGTCATCAAGTTCCTATAGGTTAAAGCTTCCAGGATATTAATTGTGAGGATCAGAGACTCAGGCAAATAGTATATTTCTGGTGGTGTAACTAATAATTTTATTAAGTCAATATTTGTGGTTATGTGATTGAGGTTTTTATATATTTGCTAAATATTTTTTTTAAGAATAAGTTCAGGACTGGGGTTGTGGCTCAGTGGCAGAGCACTTGCCTATCATGTGTGAGGCACTGGGTTCGATTCTCAGCACCACTTATCAATAAATACAATAAAGGTCTATTGACAATGAAAACTAAAATAAAAAAATAACCTCACATGAAAAAAAGATAAAGATGNTGGGGGATCCCCTCCCTTCCCTCCCCTGCCCTCTTGCCTTGTGTGATGCCCCTACCCCAAGCCAGCCCTCATGAACCCTGACCTCTGGGCTCCAGTCCCCAGGCCTGGCTCCTCAGCTGGCCCGCTGACCTCGTTCCTCCAATCGCGTGGTCACCTGGCATTGTGTGGCTTCTGGTGGCATGTTGTGGAGTTGTTCCATGTAGTTTCGGACATGGGGGCCCCTTGATTGGGCCCCCTACCGTGCTCTCCTCGGTGCCCCTTGCACCAGCTGCCACCTACTCTTTCCTCGGCCTCACGTCACCCCTTCCTTCCTCCCCTTCCCGCTTTCCCCTTGCACTCTCTCCCTGCTCCTTGGGTCCCTCATCATTCTAGATCGGGTGGTTACCTAGCCTGGGCTTCTTGTTGGGATTCTGACTCTCACCCGTGTCTGTACTCACCGTGACCCCACGTTGAGCTTTCCTGTCACCTCCTCCTGGCCCCCATCCCTTGCCAGGTCCCCTTTGCCAGGTCCCTGGCCCAGGAGTCTCCTCTGGGCCAGCGCACCTTATGGGAAACAGAGCCCTGCCCCTCGCCTGGGCCCCTTGCTCTCCCTGAGCCCTTGGTCCTGCAACTGGAACCCTGACACCTGGCAGTGGCCCTGGGCCTGGAGCCTGTCTCCCCCTTGCCAGATCCCCGGCCTTCCCTCCCTAGCCCTGTCCACTGTCCTGAGACCCCTGCCCCAATTCCCAACCCTTGGCTCTCGGTTCCCAGGCCTGGCTCCTCACTTGAGCCTCTCGTGCCCCTTGTTGCCCAGAGTGTCCGTGGGCATTGACTGTGGTCCCCTTGCTTCGGGTGCATCCCTGCGCCCCTTGGTTTCCCTGCACTGCAGTCCACTAGTGCCGCCCACTTGCCCGCCCCGCCCGCCTCTGCTCTCTTCTTACATGGGCCCTCCTCTAGGTCCCTAGCCTGGGCTCCTTGCTGGGGTCCTGGTTCCCATCCCATCAGGACCCGTCCTCATGCCCTACCCGTTGTGCCCACCTTGGGCCCTCCTGGAGACTCTGTCCCTGCCAGGCCCCGTTTCCCGATGCCTTTCTCAGGATGCTCACAGGGCCAGCGGAGTGGACCTGGCCTCTTGGCCCTCCTGGCTCCCTAGGGGAAAACGTAGCCCTGCCCCTTGCCTGGGCCCTTTGATCTCCCTTAGCTGGGACCCTGCTCCCCCACCCTGCAGTGGACCTGGGCCTTGAGCCTGCCTCTCCCTGGGCAACCTGCTCCCCTCTCTTCTCTCCCTCCCTCCCCAGGCCTTCCAGGGCCCTGGCACTTGGCTCTCCATTCTTGGACCTGGCTCCTTGCTTGAGCCCCTGGCTGCCCTTCTCCAGGACTCTGTCTGTGTCCCTGTCCCTTGATTCCAGGCCCCTCAGTTGTGCCCCTTCTGTGCCTCCCCTCTGTTCTCCTTGTGCTGTGGTATCCTGGTACTGCTGGGACCCTTGTTCTCTCTGATTCTCCTTAGCCTGGGCTCTTCCAATGGGTCCGGGCTCTCCTCTCACCAAGCCACCCCCTCTCCCGCTTCTGCACATAGGGTTTCCCCACACAGTGCTGGATTTTGACCCTCCTTGGGTCCCCATCCCTCTCTGAGGATCTACTCACCTGTGGCAGAGGGGTGGAATTCGCTGGCTTCTGCCCCCTGAAAGCTCCCTATGGGAAACACAGCCCTACCCCTAGCCTCCTTCGCTGCCTGAAACCTGACACCTGTCAGTGGTCCTAGGCCTTGAGCTTCCTCCCCCTGCGTGACTTGCTCCCCTGTTTCCCCTTTCTCCTCTCCCCAGCCCTGCCTGGGGTCTGGCACTTGGCTCTCCATTCCTGGCTTTCTTTAGGGTGAGAACATTTCCTCTGAAGTGCCCTTCTATCATGTTGTCCTGCCTCATCTCAGACTTGAGCAATGGAGTCATCTGACCATGGACTGAGACCTCTGCAACCATGAGCTCAAAATGAGCCCAAATAAACTTTTCCTCACCTAAGATATTCTTATCGGGTATTTTGGCCACATTGGTGAAAAACTGACTAGCACAACTTTATATATGCTTTGAGAGTGCACTCTTCCAGGAATTTGAGATCTAAGAAAGGGGTAAATAAAAATGGGAGTTCATAACCCACTTGAATCAAAGTGTGAAATATGATATATCAAGAACTATGTAATGTTTTGAACAACCAACAATAAAAAAATTTTAAAAAAAGAAAGGGGTAGAAATATTTTTGCTTCAGTGGTGGAGGACAGAAGGATATCAATAAAGAAAAAGAAGTAACTAATACAAATAGTAAAGTGATGAATAAAAGGCATGTGGTATTATACAAGTGCATAATAAGGGTTGTTAGTCTATTACGGAGGGAAGGAAAGACATCCCTGAACAAATTGTGATTCAGCTGAAATTTGCTGACATAGTCAGAGTAAGCTAAATAAAGTAAAGATGGATTTCTAGAATGAGGAGGCAATATGTGCTAACTTTCTGTGGATATCATTTGAGAAACTGAATAGCATTCAGAGGATTAGAGAGCAACAAGTGGGAGAGAGGAAAGGCTGACAATGTAGGCTGGGCCTCATAGAGAACAGTTAAGAATGGCAATCATCATTTAAGAACCATGGAGAACTTTTAACCAGACAATAGTAATTAGATAATTTTGGCTGCAGTGAGGAAAATGAATAAAGACAAGGAAATATGAATCAACAGCAAGAGAGAGAATGCACCTATAACAATACAGTTGAGAGGTGATGGTAATTTTGCCAGACATAGTGGTGTTGAAGATGGAAAGAAATAGACATTATTCAGAAATACTTAGGAGATAATATAACAAAAATACACAAGAGCATAAAAATATCTGGTCAGAATTTGGACAGAATGGTTTGTTTTTTCTAGTGAAAGATATCATAGAAGCATCATTAAATGTGTACTTCCACACTGAATAGAAGTTTTTCAGGTGGAAGCAAGGGAATGTTATAGAGAATGACAAAAAACACAAGAATAAGGCACATTTAAAGTTACCCCTATAGTGGTCAGCACCCAAAGACAGTTTTAAAGCACAAAAATAACTTGATAAATATTTGTTTTTAGAAAATAAAAAAATAACAGAGATGAGGGGGATAGACATAAGGGAATTAGAAAGTTAAGGCAGAAAGACATTTAAGAGGCAACTGTAAAACCCCAGGTGAGAGAGAATGTGATCCAAAGTCAAGGACATTGTTATGGTTTAGATGATGTATTCTCCGAATGCTCATGTATGACACAATGCAAGTAAGGTTAGAGGTGAAATGATTGGATTGTAGAAGCTTTAACATGATCAGTGCATTATTCCATGGATAGGGATTAACTGGTTGTAAGTATAGTTAGGTAAATTGGCTGGAGGAGGTGGGTCACTGGGGGCATGCCTTTGGGGTTTATATTTTTCATGGTGAGGGGAGCTCTCTCTGTTTCCTGGTTCCATGTCCTGAGCCGCTTTCTTCCACCATATCTTTCCACCATGATATTCTGCCTCATCTCAGGCCCAGTGCAAGGAACTTGGCCATTGGTAGACTGAGATCTTTGAAACCACAAGACCACAAATAAACTTTTCCTTCTCTAATCGTTCTTGCCAAGTCTTTTAGTCACATCATAGAAAAAGCCAACTAAAACAGTCACTATGGTAACAAATCCTCAAATAATTTAGAGGTAGAATTGGCTAGACTTACTGATCAACTGAAGCTATACAAGGACGCAAAGGTAGACAGAATCATAAGGGCATACATGAATAAGGTTTTTAGAGAAAATGTCCAAGTGAATGATGATCCTTTTATTTAACATAAATCACAAGAGAAGGTATAGAAATTAATACAAAGTGCAATTTCAGGCTCTAATAATTTTCAAATTTCAGGTGTACATTGAGGATATTCTAAAGATACAGGTAAAATTGCAACAGAAATCAAGTATAGAGGTAAATATTTTGCAACATCTCCAAAGAGTTTCAACTCTCAACATGGGACAATATGCATAAAATGGGTGGACCTAGCAGTACAGAATGGTTGGACTAAGCGTTAGGTCATACAAGAAGTATCTATGTAATTAAGATATCTGATAGATAGTGTGGCTTTGGATTTTTTTCTTTTTTTTTCTTTTTAAATCTTTTTTGCTTATGCCTCCTCCCATGTACTCTGAGCCCCTTCCAGCTCTCTGGGAACTGAGGATATGTTTTGAGTGTGTGGCTGGGAATGGTATAGTGCAAACTTTCCTTAGTCTCCTCTTGATTTTGGGTTCCTGCTTCTTCTGATGTATTTCACTTGACACACTATTTCATTATCCCTCTAGTGCCACCCATCCTTGTCAAGAAATGACAAGTAATTTCAAGTATTAGCAATGAAAAAAGTTTATAGACTAAACTTACAGTAGCTACTCATTGCTGAAAGTATTCAGTTACTAGGAAGATGTTAAGGAAATGGTTGTCATTGTTCATTGTAAATACAAAGAATCTTTTGTGATCAAAGTAGTTGGGCAAATAAAAATGATAACATGGTATGATAACTGGGAAACTTTATGAAGAGGAATGGCTAATCAATTTGTGGTTACTTTATTAGGAAATGCTTCATTTTATCTAGTACATCAACACTTTAGTAAGTCTACTATACCTACAAATTCATTGTGTCAGCTTTCTTTGGGAAAATTTGGAGGAAAAAAGTCCATCTTCCACATCTAGGATGATAGTATTCTGTTAGGGATGGATGGTGAAATAATATATAGTGTGAACTGTACCAGAAGGAGTAGTACGAACTCAAAATCAGAGGTCAATTAGGAAAGGTTAAGCTACCCTATTCCTGCCTCCCTGCCTCATGCAAAACAAATTCTCTGTTTCCAGAGAGATGGTGAAGAATATTGATCAGATCAGGTTCAAGAAAAGAAAAACAGAAAATTCCAAGGAGAAATTATTGTATCAAATATCTTTGCTATACCTTTATGTGTTCTTTTAAAAGTTAAACAATAGCAGATATAATATTTATTTTGGCATAGAATCTACCTTAAGTAAGATAAAACTCAGAGTTTCAAGATAATTTAGTTCTTAGGGTGAAATTTTAAGTTACGCTTCCAGGTCTCCAGGAGACTTAGGTTGTCTTTCCCATGCTTTTGATTTTGCCTTTTCAGTATGCAAAACTACCAAAAGAAAAGATAGAAGATGCAGTGATATTATAAAATCTCCCACAACATATATAAAATAAATAGAACACTGAAGATAGAGTTTCCTATAATTTACATTTAAAGAATGATTTCTCCACTACAGAATGAGAGTAAATTTTTACCTCACACACATCAGATCCACACTAATCTCCACGATATATAAAGAACTCAAAAAACTTAACACCAAAAAGACAAATAACTCAATCAATAAATGGGCTAAGGAACTGAACAGACACTTCTCAGAAGAAGATATACAATCAATCAACAAATATATGAAAAAATGTCCATCATCTTTAGCAATTAGAGAGATGCAAATCAAACTACTCTAAGATTTCATCTCACTCCAGTCAGAATAGCCATTATTAAGAATATAAGTAACAATAAATGTTGGTGAGGATGTGGGGGAAAAGGCATACTGATACGTTGCTGGTGGGACTGCAAATTGGTGCAATCAATCTGGAAAGCAGTAGGGAGATTCTTCAGAAAACTTGGAATGAAACCACTCTTTGACCCAGCTATGCCACTCCTCAGTCTATACCCAAAGAACTTTAAAAAAGCATTCTATAGTGATGCATCTACATCAATTACATAGATAATTATAGCAGCACAATTCACAATAGCTAAACTGTAGAACCAATCTAGATGCCCTTCAATAGATAAATGGATAAAGAAACTGAGGCATATATACACAATGGAATATTACTCAGCATTAAAAGAGAATAAAATCATGATATTTGCAGGTAAATGGTTGGAGTTGAAGAATATTGTTCTAAGTGAAGTAAGCCAATGCCAAAACACCAAAGGCTGAATGTTTTCTCTGATAAATGGATGCTAATCCATAATGGGGGTAGTGAGTGGAGCATGGGAGGAATGGAGAAACTTTGGAAAGGGCAAAAGGGACATGGGAGTAGGAAAGATGGTGAAATAAGACAGATGTCATTACCTCTTGGTACACAAATGGTGTGACTCTACTTTTTGTACAACCAGAGAAATGAAAACTTGTGGTCCATTTGTGTAATATGAATCAAAATGCATTTTGTTGTCATGTATAAATAATTAGAACAAATAAATATTTTTTTAAAAAAAATTTAAAATAAAATTTAAAAATACAATGACTTTTCCAGAGTTGCTTAAAAATAAACTTTTTTTTTTCCTGAAAGACTGGGAAAGAATCTTGAAAGTCAAGCCACAAAAAAAAAAAAATGAGTAAGAGTGCTCCACAGTTTTATGCTGTTGGTGGAATAGTAAGTTAGTATAATTGATATTGGAAATCAGTAGGGAGTTTCCTCAAAAGACTAGGCATGGAACCATCATATGACCCAGATTTTACCCTGAAGAATTAAAGTCATCATACTACAGTGATACATGCATGTCCATGTTTATAGCAGCAGAATTCACAATAGTCAAACTATGGAAGAAGTCTACTTCCATCAGCAGATGAATGGATAAATAAAATATAGTACATATACACAATGGAGTTTTATTCGGCCATAAAGATAAGTGAAATCATGTCATTTGTGGGAAAATGGATCTTTGTGACTATTATGTTAAGCCAAATAAGTGAAACTCAGAAGGTCAAAGATTCTATGTTTTCTCTCATATCTGAAAACTAGAAAGGAAAAAGGAAAATAAAGTGTGTAAGTGTGTGCCTGTGTGTGTGTGTGTATGTGTGTGGAAGGGATGTCTTGAAAACTGAAGAGAGATCAGTAGAGAAAAAGGATCAGGGTTAGGAAGCGGTAAATGTTGGGGAGTAATATTGGACAAATTATATGTTATATTGTGTGCATGTATAAATATATAACAACAAATCTCACCATTATGTACAAGCATAATGCACCAATAAAAAACATGGAAAGTGAAAAAAATCAAAATAAAAAGAGAGAGAGAGAGTTTATATTGCATAGGAGGCCATGGTCAAGAAGTGTCAATCAAACTTGGGTTAATGATCAATAAGAACTATAACATTGACTATAGTTTGGCAAACTGGAGATCACTAGTGGTTTTTATAAGAGGAATTTTTATGGAATCATTGCATTGGGCAGTTGTTTAGGTTGTATATGGAATTTTGTTAATAAAGCAAAAAATATGGATTACTTTCTTGAGAAGTTTAGCAGTGATGAAGGAAAGAAGAATAGGTAGCCACAGAGAGATAAGAACAAACCAAAAATCCTTCCTTGAATGGCAGAATCCTAGATTCATAGACCAGGGAAGAAAGCACAAATGCAAGGTGAGCAGAATATTGTGGCACAAGTGGCATGGTTGTCAACCAAATGGTGGAAATAGGGAAGGGTGGTCCTGGCCAGGAAAAATATCACACATCTATGCATTCAGAGAGAAGTAGCAAGTAGTAAATGAGGTAAATGGTGAGGCTATGAAGCCTCTGTCTTCTAAAGGAATTTAGACATCAGTCTATCTGCTGAGGGCTGGAGGCACAGTTTGAACTCAGGCACCAACAAATAATACAAGTTTCTTATATAAATGAAAAGAGAGTACAATGGTTAACTTTATGTGTTAAGTTGACTGTGGTAAATGATACCCAGAGAACTGGTAAAACATTTTTCCTGGTGTATCTTTAAGAGTATTTCTTTAAAAGCTTGGCATTTGAATCAGCACACTGATGAAAGAAGATCCACTCTCACCTATGTGGGCAGCATCTTCCAATCCATTGAAGCCCCAAATAGTACAAAAAGAAAAGAAGTGAAATTTACTCTGTTTAACCTACAACACCTATTTTCTTCTGCTCTCAATGTCAGATTCTTTGGCCTTTGAACTCCAAAACTTATGCTAATGGTTCCCCAGGTTCTCAGGCCTTCTGCCTCAAACTGGAAATTGCACCATCTGCTCCACTGGTTCTTGGGTCTTCAGACTGAATTACACTGCAGCTTCCCTGGTTTTCCAGCTTGTCCATGACATATCAAGGAAAGCTTGGGCCCCCACAACTTAATGTGCCAATTCTAACCAAAAAAACATCCCCTCATACATCTGTATATATATATATATATATCATATTAATTTTGCCTCTCTAGAGAACACTAATAAAGGGCATCAACTAGAGGGAAGTAAAGGAATCAGAGAGCACATTTTAAGTGCATTAAATGCCACTAAATAACTTCAAAATGGCTACAATTTATGTTAAGTGAATTTTATGTCAGGCTATGAGTAAAAATGAGAGAATCAAAGCATGTGATCAGGTTAGCGTGAGAACAGGAATGAAGAAAAGTTGGGATGCTCAACGACAATCAGCATGTGGTATGGTTCTGTTTTGACTTTACTGACATGAAAGAATATTAAGACTGAAATATGAGTTTATCATCAAAATGAGACATGGAGAAAAAGCAGTATTGCAGGCAAAAATATAAAATGCACAAAAGAAAAAAAAATGTAGTTGGATACCAGCCTTTTATGTCAGGGGGAATAAAACAGGTCTGTTAAATGTAAATAATTATATTTTCTTTCTTTGTGACTGAATGGGGTTCATTTTAGTTATTTAAAAGGATGTCAAAGTAATGACAAAACACTCCTTTTATAAGAGTATTTGAAAAATAATGACATGTCCAGGCTGATATAAAAGTTGAGGATTTCCTTTGAGACAATTCTGGCATGATTTGTGGATGTGGGATGTTCTGCGGTAATATGAGTCATATGTTTTGCCTTGGACATGAAATTCCAAGAATAAGAAGAAAAAGAGGATGCATCTTTGCTTGTCAGTATCTTTCTTAACAGAGTAATATGTCTTTAGAGTGCAATGCCTTTTACTCTAAATCATCCTATTGTGGTCTTAAGTATGGATGGGTCATTCTTATTTCTTCACAGACAGAACACAAACATAGAAGCATTCAAAGTTTCCCTTATCTCCTGCTAATGCTCTGGTATAAGCACTCATCTCCAAAACAATTAATTTTCAAGATTTTTTTCTAGACAAGGTGATAATAAAGCATAGTATAGTTGATTTCGGTATGCTAAAAATGTGCTTACTAAAACTCACATGCCTCATTCTTTTTTACTTTCTTCCACTGATTTTCACTGGTCCCTAATGACTTAAATGAACAAATATTTCCAAGTATTTTGTGCAGTCATTGGTATTTTAGGAGGCAGAGGGATTATCCAGAGCAAGTGTAGATTTTCAAAGAGTAATAGTAACACTTAAATGTTTGCAACATAGACAGTGAAGAAGTAAAGCAAATACATGCCAATACAATTTATTTCACTTAGTCAACAAATATGTGTTGCTTACTAAATGACAGCATTGGGGGCCAGATAATGCTCATCCTTTCATAAAAATATCCTAATCTATGTGGGTAGACATATTGAAAGTAAACAGCATATATGAAATTATATACAAATGTATTTAAGTGCAACAAAGGAGAATGGGTGAATTGATTTAGGAAATCTGAATAAAGGTAGATAAGGCTGTCTTAGTGGCATGGAAAACATGATAAGCAAAAACTAAACAATGAAAATAAATGGACTAAATGGCACCATAAAAGGGCCACAGAATAGCTATCCTGGGAAGTTAGAGATGATAGATTGGAATAGTAAGTAGGGAAAATGTTATGAAGGACCTTGGAAATCCTTCAGATAGTTTGAATATAAAACAAAGCAATTGATGGCCAGCAAAGTAGTCTGCTTTTAAAAGGGGCTTAACCACAGAATTCATCCATTTTATCTATAATGAGGATTTACTTTTTGTCCTATGACTAAAGCTTTTTTTAAGTAATGGAAAAAAGTAGGAGTTAGGAAAAACAATTGAGGACAGGTTGAAGTATCTCAATTTGTTCCTAATTACCATGGGTTTTCTGTATATACTAAACTGTAAGCCTACATGGAGAGAAGGTAGATGCAAAGTGCTACTTGAAAATCTAAAACATTTATTTGTCAAGATTCTCTAGAAACATACCAAAAGAAAGTAAGATAAAAAGATAAGATAGATTGTAGATTAGTGGATGAAGTATAGGGATGGATAGATAGATGAATGCATAGATCAGAGGATTTGAGAAATTGACTCACATGATGATGTAGGCTAGAAAGTCTCACTGTAGGCTATCTATAGGCTGGACGGCCAACCAGGAAGGATACTGAAAACCTAGGGTGTCACTGGTGCAGTTCCCGGAGTCTGAAGGCCAGAAACCTAAAGTTTTGTTATTGAAGGGCAGGAGAAGGGTATTCCAGCTCTAGAAGACAGCAAGTAAATTTGCCTTTCTTCTGTCTTTTTGTTCTATCTGGTCCTTCACACAATTGGATGATATCCACACATAGTGTGACGGCAAATTGTCCTTACTCAGTCCACTGATTCTAAAGGCATTCTCTTCTGGAAATATCCTCACAGACAAACTCAGAAATCCTACTTTTCACCAGTTTTTTGGGTGTCTCTTATTGTGGTTGTGTTGACACCTAAAACATTACAGTCATAAAAACAAAAATGAAAGGTATCTGTTCATTTTAACAAACTGGTACAATTCAAAGTATTTTAAGTTTCTATTCTCATCTCTAACATATATGATAGATATTATTTATCTTATTATTCAATTAATAGAGACAAGTATTTCTCAAACATTAAGTGTCACTGAGTAGTCCCTGAATACAGAGTAATAGAGAATCACTACAATAATAGTGAAGTATATATTCTTTCCTGACTTTATTGTACATGATCATGAGACTACTTTTGTAGGTCTAATGACCTGACACCTTCCAGTTTCTATTCAAATTAATTAAAAACAATAACAAAAATAGATAAAAGATAGTTTCAGAAATATCACTTAATTAAACTTGATTTTTTTTCTTATTCTATATTTGAGTTATTTAATATATCCCATTCTGTTTTATTCCAAAGAGGACTTATATTTGTTCTTAATAAGAGGGATTAAAATTAAAAAAAAACAGAATAATGCATTGTACAATAGTTGCCTATAATTTACTAGATTATGGTATAGATTTTTATTTGAATAAATATATGGTCTACAGAGGAAGGCCAACTTGAAAATATAAATTAACATTGTACTTTCCTAAACCACACAATTAGCTATCTGAAAATGAAATAAAATAACCTCAATATATTAATGTTCTAAAGTAATTATTTCAGGAAAAAATGAAGAATTTTTAATGCTTTTGAAGGAAGTACATCTAAATGAATTATGATAGCTAATTATTTCCTAGGTTACATCTCTTCCTCCTCACATAATTTACAAGCAAGTCAGGATCTATTTCTTTTGTTAAATGACCTATTAGAAATGCTAGTTAGCCATGGGTAATTTCTAATACTTCTCCTTCCTTCGTACTATCTCATATATAAGATTAACATAATCCATAGATCAGTTTATCAAGCCAAAAAACATTTTAAGAAAAAACCTGGGATATAATGACTGCATAGTATGTATAAAGATGCCTCCCTATCTAAGTGTCTGTTGATTTGTTCTATATTGTTCCTTTCAAAATCAAAAGTACCCAAAGCCCAGTTTCAGAAAATATTCTGTTATTGATTTAATTAAGGTTCCCCAGAATTCATGTGGCGAAGTCCTTACCTCTAGTACCTCCAAATATGACCTCATCTGGAGAGGAATAATGACCTTTATTTGAGGAATAAGTGGATGAATCAACATTAGGAAATCTGTTCGTATAAGTTAAGTTAGTATATTTTAAGCTGTAAAGCTATACAATATTGATAAGAAATTTAAAATAAATTGATGTTCTACTTTAAAAACAAAAAGGAAATTTCTACTTAATGGTGAAATACTAAAATTAATCCCAATAATTAATAAGACAAGAATAAGACAATGATGACTGTTTTTAAGCAATAACATTTTAGAAGCCATGCCAATATAAGTAAGAAAAAAATGAGGTATAGTGTGCAAAGAAGGACAATTACTATAATTTTTAATAATGGTAAAAATAGTAGGAAGCCAAAGAAAACTAAAAATATTCCAGATGCTTAATATTTATGATACATAAATAACTCCTAAATTTTTTTTCTTTTTTTTAATTGGTTGTTCAAAACATTACAAAGCTCTTGACATATCATATTTCATACATTAGATTCAAGTGGGTTATGAACTCCCAATTTTACCCCAAATACAGATTGCAGAATCACATCGGTTACACATCCACATTTTTACATAATGCCCTATTAGTAACTGTTGTATTCTGCTACCTTTCCTATCCTCTACTATCTCCCCTCCCCTCCCCTCCCATCTTCTCTCTCTACCCCATCTACTGTAATTCATTTCTCTCCTTGTTTATTTTCCCATTCCCCTCACAACCTCTTATATGTAATTTTGTATAACCATGCAGGTCTCCCTCCATTACCATGCAATTTCCCTTTTCTCTCCCTTTCCCTCCCACCTCATGTATCTGTTTAATGTTAATCTTTTCTTCCTGCTCTTCCTCCCTGCTTTGTTCTTAGTTGCTCTCATTATATCAAAGAAGACATTTGGTATTTGTTTTTTAGGGATTGGCTAGCTTCACTAAGCATAATCTGCTCTAATGCCATCCATTTCCCTGCAAATTC
>NW_025999968.1:24321822-24387405 GCF_001458135.2 Marmota marmota marmota | reverse complement strand
GACCCCACAATATGTAGATCGGAGCCAACTTTTTCTTCTATCAGACGCAGAGTCTCTGATTTGATATCTAGCTCCTTGATCCACTTTGATAACTCCTAAATTTTGACAAGAAAGTCTGTTAGTCGACTTTTCATTGCTGTGATCAAAATACCTGACAAGAACAATTTGGAGGAGGAAAAATTTATTTTGGTCTCAGGCTTTCAGAGTTCCAGTACATGGTTTACCAACTTTATTGCTCTCAGCCCAAGTTGAGGCAGAACATCATGACAGAAAGATGTGGTGGGGAGCACTGCTCCACTCATGGCAGATAGGAATTGGGGGTAGAGAGGTATAGGTAAGATGAACACCTGCAGGTCAAGCACCTAGTGACCTCTCCAGTCATGACCCATCTATCTACAGTTACCACCCAGATAATCCATTCAACCTAGGAGGGACTGGTTAGTTTATAGCTCTCATAATCTAATAATTCCTAAACTGAATATTCCTGCATTAATATGGGAGCTTTGGCAATGGAGATAACTTATGCAAACCATAACAGAAAGATCAGCCAAATGTACCATAAGCAACCCATTCTTTTGAAAAAACAATTTAAAATTCCAAAACATACATTCAAAGTTGCTCAATCTCATTGGACATCAGTCAAATGAAAATAAAAGCAATAAGATATCCCATTTTTATCCCCAGATTGAAAAAAATTTAAATATTAATAAAAGGTCTGGAGATGTAGCTCAGTAGCCTAGCATATACAACAGTATATCTTGAATTTGTGTGTATCATGCAATTTTTTAAATATTAGATGCATTCTTCTATTAGTCTCAGCCAGTTAACTTATATAGTAGATACCACATTCCTCATAAATCCCATGGAACTAGATACTTAACATTTCAGATAATACCTTTTAAAAACGATGTTTTTGTTCTCTTTAAAATCTCCTCCCTTTCTGTTTCTTTGCTTCCTAGCTTCCATGGGGTGATCAACTTTGTTCCACTATATACTGTCTACCATGATTTTCTACCTCATAAAGCCCAAAAGTAGCGCAGTCAACTAACAATGGACTGAAACCCCTGAAACTGTGAGCCCAAATAAATCTTTCCTCATTATACTCCTCTTTATCTCAGGTATCTTTTCACAGTAATAAAAACCTGATTAACATATCTATCAAAATATACAAAGAATCATAGAATATACTTTGGCCTTCTGGGTTGGTTCATTGGGGATTGAACCCAGAGGCACTCGAACACTGAGCCACATTCCCAGCCCTTTTTTGTATTTTATTTAAAGACAGGGTGTCACTGAGTTGCTTAGGCCCTCATTAAGTTGTTGAGGCTGGCTTTGAACTCGCAATCCTCTGGCCTCAGCCTCCCAAGCCACCTGGGATTACAGGAGTGCACCACCACGCCCAGTCATGAGCACTTTTTAATATAGCCAAATGCATATTTGTGTTTTGTTCAGTCACGGAGCCCAAATGCCCAGAACTGTAGTGTTTGGCTTATTGTATGTGATTCACAAATAATTGTTGAATAGATTAGTATTGCCTTCCCAATACCTCCACAGTTATTGCAACTACAAGGTTATCTAAATGGGAGAACTGGGATAATTATGAAGCAAGCAAGAATTTAAAACTAACGATTAAACTGAGTTTTCTTCATTGCATATCCAAAAAGTTCAGCCCAAGGAAAGGAAGGTAATGAGAAGTGTTCTTACAAGTCTCCACACATTGAAGTTTGGTTGAATGGTTCCTAACATCATCCCACATAGTTCTTCATGGTCCTATCACCAGAAAGAGTCCATATCATTATGCAAGTAATTTTTCAATATATACCAACTGTCTAATCCCCTCTTTGCATTTGCTTCTTGAAAATCCAAAACTGATGCACCAAAGAGGAAATGGGTTGCTCTGCATCAATCAAGGAGGTCACACAGAGATGATTTTTCTGTGTTATAATCTGGTTCCAGGAGAAGAAGAAGGAGAGTGCATGGAGTAAAGAGATATCCATAGAAGATCAATCTGTGGTTTGTAACTCTAGTTTTTCATGAGAATCTTCAGATTTACTTATCTGTGATGGGTTCAGTGAATCTAATAAGAAGCCTGGGTTGAGATCTACTGACTTAATGACAAAACCCCTTGAAAGGGAGGGTTAGTTATTTGTGCTTTACACACAATTGGATAGCAAAGGAGAATTCTGATTTAAAAAATGTGCAGTAAGTTGAGTGAGGGAGATAATCCAAAAGCATTGTGGGAATGGTTGGAAAGAGAAGACTTGAATGTTGAAAAACTACTAGTTTGAAAACTAATAGAAATTAACTTTGTCTTTTTGGACCTAATTTAAACAACACCTCATCAAGCTTCTTTTTGGAATTCATTTTATCCTCCCCAGAATTTCCTGTAAATGTTTATTTCTCTCTCACAGCTCTTATCAAACTCAGGCTCATATTTGGATTACATATCTGTATTGCCTACTGTTCCCTAGACTTTGATATAGTAACAGTTGGACTGGAACATTTTCTGCATTGTTCTCCAAGATTAGTATCTAGCTCAGAGATCTAATTACATAAGTGAGAATCAGTGTCAGCATCTGCACAATTTAATTAAACAATATCACATTTCTTTTCTATATCATTAAATGATAATATTATCAATGGATTTAATAACAATTATATAGAGTTGGATATAGAATTAGTACTATCCAAAAATTGTTGGATTTGTTGGAATTGTTCACTTCAACAATACCATTTACTAAGTGCTGGGAAAACTTGTAAAAAATATAGAAACAGAGTAAAGTTTCAAATTTGGGGCCTGGACTCTTGAGCCAGACATCCTGGCTTTGAATCTCAGTTATACAACTTGAGAGTACACATACAAGGCAAGCTAAGACCATGGTTGTTCATCCACTGTGCCACTCTGTACATGCTGAGTTGGCTCAAGAAGGCACACATAATTGGATGCTTTATCATCAGCTCCAGTCTTCAATATGACTTTATTTAAATTAAATTTTTTATATTTATTGTTTGGGAACTTCCAGATAATAATATAAGATTCTTCCTCTGATGGTTGGCGCACTCTTCCATGTCTTCAAGTAAATGTGAGGAAGGATCTGATGTACCAAGTGGTTTTCCCAACTGAGGACAATGGAAACCTCAGCTATGGAATAAGAGTTCAGATCCCATGGTTTGAAAATTTAGCAGGAAAGATAACTTAGTGGCATTGGCACTAGTAAATTTAAAATTTTATTATACTATTTCTTTTCCATGGAAGTAGGATTATCTTTGGAGAGGGCTTTTTGTGGCAAATAGGTTGGTAAGTTCACAGGATATTATTGTTATCTACAAGATAAGCGAGATGCTACAAAATGGCAAGTCCAAAACAGTGAAGAAGTGAACTATGGCTCAGAAAATTCTGCTCAGTCTCATTCATCTGCTACTTGTTCCAAATCTCCCTATGTTCGGTTCCATTTATTTCTGAAAGTCTTAACTTCACATTTTGTTTCAAAATTTCCCACTATGATTTGACTTAGTAATATCTAGTTCTGCATTGTTTATAATAATAGCATCAAAAAAACTTCATAGGATCCTGGCCCAGGTAACTGCCCTTCAGGTTTATACACTGAAAACATGAACATAAAGACAGCCAGAGGCTAGCAGAACCTCCATTTATCACTGGATGAGCCCTTAAGCACTGCCTCTTCTATAGGAGAAGATTCAATTTTCAAAAGTTTTCAGAAAGTTTGAAGCAGGTAACCTATGTTAAAGATCACAATCCTTGGGCTGGAGTTATGGTTCAGCGGTAGAATGCTTGCCTAGCGTGTGTGAACAAAATAAAGATCCAAATAAAATAACACCAACTTTGTTAAAAAAAGAGATCATGGTCCTTTATTTCTTAATAAGGAACAACCTATTCTTATATAGGGGCAATGAACAAAAGTTTTATTGCTTCAGTTTTGTAGGTCAAACTGACAAAAGCTGCTTTGTAACTTTAAAGAACAAAAACTTATAAATTTCTGAGGGCTGACTTGGGTATTGTCATTTCCTATTCATTAGGGTTTAGCCCTTCAGAACTTCTACTATCTTTTCATAGAGTAGGTGCTTGCTAAATATTTGTTTCTGAGTGAACTAGCATCCCTAGAGAATAGGTCTAGAAGATGGTCCTCTGTTCCAGTTTTACATTAACAGAATATGAGAAATCTAATACAAAATTATTTCAAACACTATAGTCTTCTTCTATATGGGTTCAGCTCCTAGTGACCACAGAGCAGGTCAAGAATTAAGGAAATTCTTTTTGTGGAAAAAAAAAGAAACAAAACAAAATAAACTTTTTTACACACACAAAAAGCTCTCTCTCTAGTAACACACCAGTTCCATAATCATAAAGGGAAAAGATGATTGGAAATACTTTGGAGCATGGAATTATAATTTCAGATGAGAACTGAAGTGAAAGACTCTCTTCTCACCTATTAACCATTGCTTTTACTGATCCACTATCCTGGCAAACAGTAAGTTCTAAGACTCTGTAACAGTACGTTTTCTGGGGTTGGGGTTGTAGCTCAGTGGTAGAATGCTTGCCTAGCACGTGTGAGGCACTGGGTTCAATTCTCAGCACTGCTGCATGTAAATATATATATATATACACACACATACACACACACACATATCGTGGGTTTTCCACTACACAAAACTGAAATTGCACCTTGTATCCATCCCAGTTGACTGCCAAGAAATCACTTTTTTCTACCAAGTATTTAAAAGTGTAAATTTATATTTCTTGGCAATGATCATGATCAATGATCAAATAAAAGATTCTTAGTTGAAGTAGAGCCTCCCTATCTCTAGCCATATGTGAATGCATCTCAAAATAGATGAAATTTGTAAACATTTCTTTGGATCTCCTATGAACATCATTGTATGCAGGAAGTTTTCTGCTTCTGATGTGAAGCAGATATTGAAATTAATCCCTGTAGTTGTACTTGTATGAGCCTTATGAAATGAGAAGCAGAGAACTCTACCAGAGAGGAAATACATTTTTTACTTTCTTCTGCTCTTTTTTCTTTTTCTCATATTTCCCTCAGTTTTTACCCTTCCTTGCTTTTTTATACTAATATAATTATCAATAGTCACTTGTCAATATATCCATCACACATAGTATACAGTGCTAATAGGGAGAAAAAATTCTCCCAGTAAGATGATCTTGTATAATTTCTGTGATGTCAGACACCCATTGTTACTTTTGCTTTTCTTTCCTTTCTGAGCTCCACAACTAATCATCACTATTCATCAAATATTTGAACTTTACCTGTCATTCAACTAAAGATCTACTGTGCTTCATGAAAAGTTGGATGTATAATGTATAATTTTGTTTTGTTCAAAGAATTTTAGAATAAAGATATTCTTCATGCATATTTTTAAAAATGTACATCAATTTATTATTTTAGGTGATGTAAAATAGTGAAAAACAATTTATTTTCTAAAATGTCAATGAAACATCTGATATACATCCAACACGAATAATAGGTTCAGGAGTGAAAAAAAATTGTTTCTTGAAATGCATTCCCACCAAGTATGTGGCAATCTTACCTTTCCTTCTTTAATTACAAAGATACGATATTTACTATATTGCTCTGTGGTTATCCTTTTGTTAAAAATATGTCCTAGCTTTCATAGGTTTTTTTCCCCTCAACAATCACACTTAAACAAATTATTATGGTAATGAAGAGTTGACCTGAAGAGAAACTATAAATTTCTACATGTATTTATTCTCCTTTTCAAGACTAAATATTTCTGTCTTTTCTAATCTAGAGCTTGTATAACTTATTCAGCCAAATTTAAGGAATGTACCTACCCATCCCAGATTTGCACACCAATTCCAATGTAATCTAATGTGTCATCTTCAGAACCCAGTCCCCAAGAAGGAAGATTCATGTGCTGCTCTCATGAAAATTTGTCCCTCTTGATTTTCAAATCAGTAGATTCTGGTTCAAATGTGAATCCAGGTAAGAGAAAGATGAAGCCACAGCTTCCCCTGAGAAATTATTTTAGAATAAAGTTTGAAGACTTTCCATTTGATTCACACTCAATAAGCCACTATCCCTTCCCTCTTCTTCAAGAAAAAGAAACAAAAAAATATAGTAGCTGCCTATTGTGAATGGTATTTAATCACATGTGTTTTGTTTGAGTTTACTGCTTTGCCTTCTGAGAAAAATGGATATTTAAACACTAGTTCAATGATGATAAAATTGACTTTTACTCTTACAAAAAGTGAAGCAATGTCATGTGTAGCAAAAAATTAAAATTTAAAATTTTTGTTTCATTATTTAATTTCTAGACAGCAACAGAAGAATTTTGTAATGTGACTTACATCACAACAGAATTATTCTTGAAAAAAAGACCTTTTAAAAATTCCAAAAAGGTCAAAGTACCACAAAATAATCAAAAGACTGCACATCATAGATAAAACACGCCAGTTGTTATAGAGACTTAAGTATAATTATACTTGGAAAAGAGATACATTATCAGCAAAGAAAAGATGTTTTAAGAATTCTTCATGTTTTCCAAATTGATGGACATGAGTGAGCTCTAATATCATTATGTTTAGAAATGGCTTCATCCAGATCCAATTCTACACCATTGATTTTCACTTCCATGCAGCCATTATAAAAGGCGTTCACTGGTGTGGCATTGAAAGGTACATCTGTAAAAACAGAATATTCAGCTATTAGTCCAAGGCTTTCTATATCTTATTTGCTTACAGTTAGAATAACTATTCAGACTTTCCATTTTCAACTAAATTCTAATCCTAAAGGAGAAATTAATAATGATTTTACATGATAATATATATTATTTCATATATATATATAATTACATTTGACATGGAATTCAGCATATCATGAGTTCCTCCAATTTTATAAACACAATTAGTTCCATCCAAATATCCAATCTTTTTTACATACCATGATAATCCTTTTTTAAAATTATTGTTGTGACAAAAATAGAATTCTAGCCAGGCACAGTGGATGCATGCTTTTAATCCCAATGTCTTAGGAGGCTGAGGCAGGAGGATCTTAAGTTCAAGGCCAGTCTCAGCAACTCAGTGAGACACTGTCTCAAAATAAAATTTAAAAGAGAGCTGGGGATGTGGCTTAGTGGTTATGTATCCCTGGGTTCAATTGCAGGTACAAAATATGAAAAATAAAAAATAATGCAGATTTTTATATTTTCCAAAGAACTAGTTTCTTAAGCATACAAAAGCAGGTCATAATAGAAGATTCACTTTCATGTAATAATGACATTGTTTTAAGCAGTTTTACTAATTTCTCAATGCATAGTTTAGGTTCACCTCAGGGCCTTTGTATACTTCATTATCTCCATCAAACTAAATACTTAATACTCAAGTAACACCCATGGATTCCCAAGAACTTTAAAAGCATTTCACTCTTTGTTTCCTCTTTTATTTGTCATGTCTTCTTCATGAATTTTAAATATCACTGTGGATATTCAATATCTCTTATACTTCTTTCTCAATATCTTTCACCAAAAAATTCAAATTTTCTACCTATAATTTGCCATAGTGCATAAAATCCATGCTTTTCTATACATCCACAGGATATTTTAAGAATCCCTTTCAAATCTGGCTCAACATCATTGATTATTCTCTATTTAAAAAAAAACCTCTTACCCCTATAGTACATATAATTATTCTGCACCAATTACAAATAAAACATTTTAAAAAATCCTCAGAATTATCATTTTCCACTGAATTTAAATTAACATTCAATTTAATGTCTATTTTGTATATCAATAATTTAGCCATCTCATAGTTTATACTCTTAATATCTTCATTTTCAGTTTTCCTCAATATTTCTTGTTTCTTTCTTTCAATACTTAATCATTGAAGTGAGTCCTTAGTGTTATTGCAAAGACACTGAAATTGTAGTATTTTTACATCTTTTAAATTTCTTGTTTGTTCAATTTCTTAAAATTATATTCAGCTACTTTGTGAATAAGAGTGCAGGTAGTTTCCTATATAGAATTCATTCATATTATCTGCAATTATGCTTCCTAACAATTAACCATGTTAATTAAACTACATCTAGCTAACTATGGTGGTTAATCTAGATTGTCAATCTGATTAGATTGAGAGATATGTAGAATCAAGAGACATCTAGATGTGCTTCTGAGGATATTTCCAGTACGATTGGCATGTAGGACAGCAAACTGAAGTGGAGAACCCACCCTGAAATAGGTTGGGGGCCAGGTGAAACAAAAGACAAAAGGAAGCCTCAGCAGATGCAAACTGGATTCTTTTTCAGTGGGTGCATCTGTTGCTGCTGTCATCACCCCAGGACATTGGACTCCAGCTCCTTCACTCTTCCAACATGAACTCTCACCAGTGATTCTTCAGGGAGTCTCTAAATTGGGGCTACAATTTTGTCCTTACTGTTCTGAGAATTCAGCTCTTTGGAGTGTGCAGCTACTGGTTCCTTTGGTTCTTCAGAGTGCAGATGGCCATTGTGGGTCTATCCAACTTATGACTATGTAAGCCAATCTAATAAATCCCCTTTTATAATCACATGTACACATATTCTTTTGGTTCTATTCCTCTAGAGAACCCTAATACAATCTTTCTTCCTTCCTGCCTTCCTTCCTTAGAAAACCCTAATACAATCTATCTTTCTTTCTTCCTCCCTCCCTCCCTTTCTTCCTTCCTTCCCACCTACCTGTCTGCCTACCTACCTACCTATAAGTTTTGGAGCTCATTTACTTCTGTTCCTTAAAACCTCAGATAAAATTTCATATATGCAAAATTAAGACCCTGAACATGTAAAGCAGTACAAAGAAGGTTACTAGAAGTTCAGACATCAAACTCAGAATTTTCCCATGAAAATAATCTGCAAATAGTACTGAAAAATGCTTCTAAAGAAAGCACCTCTTTTTATCATTTAAAGTAAAACATTAGTACTAATTTTGTTTTTTCTCATATTAAGTCAAAATAAACCCGTTTTTCCAGTTTTGCTAAATGGAGTCACTACCATGCAACTGTTCATTTCAGAAACCTAAGTTATCCTTATACCTGTCTTTCAATCATTCAATCCAATTAATTTTATTTCTTGCTTAAATCTCTATTCACTGTATGCTATCCCCCACTGACATCACTATAGCCCATCAGCTTCCTCAGCTTCCCAATCTGTAAAATAGGGAAACTAGTTCCCACCTCATTGACTATTTTGAAAATTAAGTAAGTCAATACATTTGAAGCACTCTGAACAGTATTTAGAGTGTTTTTTTTTTTTTTTTTTGCACAAGTAAATAGTAGTGTGGTTACTTCTGCAATAATTACTGCTTCTTCATCTGGACTACTCAATAGCCTCCAACTCATCTCAGTTGTAGGCACTTTTGCCTCCCATTTATTCATCTAAAGAGAAATTTTTAAGTCACAATACTGATATATCCCTTCCTTGTCTAAAACATTTTAATGATTCTAATGCATTATATATAAGACCCTGAATAAAGTATGTACAAGCCTTCTACCTGTCTGCCCAGTTCATAGCCTCATCCTGCAATACGATCTCCCTTGCTCAATATGCAATACTTATACAGATCTGTGTACTTCTCAAGATATTAACACCTTCCCACTTTGCCCACACATGGATCCTCATCCCTATCATCTGGATAAATTCATTTACTCCTTCAAATATTCCATTTACATTCAGTGAGTCTCTTATTCAGAGACACTGTTCCTTAATTTCATAACCAAATCAAGACCTCATTTTCAAACTCTAAAAGAAACCCATACTTTTTCTTCAGAGAAGGGATCACAATTTTAATTATATTGGTATGTTCTCAATCAGTTGTTTAATGTCTGTTTCTGCCACTAGATTGCAAAAGCCTTAATATATATTTGTTTTTACTTTATTCCCAGTACCTGGGATACATGTTCTTAATAAATAATGGATAGGGGCTGGGGATGTGGCTCAAGCGGTAGCGCGCTCGCCTGGCATGCGTGCGGCCCGGGTTCGATCCCCAGCACCACATACAGACAAAGATGTTGTGTCCGCCAAATACTAAAAAATAAATATTAAAATTCTCTCTCTCTCTCTCTCCCTCTTTCTCACTTTCTCTCACTCTTTCTTTAAAAAAAATAAATTAAAAAAATAAATAATGGATAAATGATGGACAAACTAAGTATGAGTGAATAAATGTTAGATAAACAATTAATAAATAGAAGAATAATTATTGAACTTACAACACTATTATGTGGATGAAATGAAATGATATATCGTTTCTAGCTATAATAGTCAAATGGAGTAAAAAAATTGTTGAAACTGAAACTGTTCACCATTAAAAAATAATCAAACAAAAATGTATCAATAAAACATTGGTACAAGCAGCCAGGAGAAGAATATTGAATACTGGAATTTTGCTGTCCCTCCCAATGCTTTTTTACTAAAATTCTATACTTAATGTAGCATCAGCTGAAATAAAAATAGAATTTTTAAAACTGACAAAAAAGTAATCAGATACCTGGAATACCACCCACGTAAGTAGCCACTGTTCCTTTCATTGCTTTGTCCAGGATGGCAAGTTGACTTTTAAAGTCTGGAGAGTAGATGATATATGTTTCAAGTGGAGTCCACACCTCCAAATTGTTTCTATTGACTTTGAAATCCAGGTGAGATTGTTGACTAGAACATAGATTTACAGCGTCTATTCGAGATACCACCACATTTTCAATAGATACTATAATATCCTGAAGAACAGAGAAGACACAATATAAGCAAGTACTAATAGTAATGCCACTTATGAGGCTTTTGAGTTTTGAAATTCAAAAACTGAATTTCAGTGGTTAAAAAATAATGTATTCTAAATTTAAGTGAAAATTATTATTATAATAATCATGATTTAAAAATATATATATTAACTTTACAAAATTCAGGCTTAGCTAAGTTGTAAATATACACTAGCTTCTGAAAATTCCGCAAACTAACAGAATTGTTTCTACCAATGAAAGGAATCTAAAGTAGTATTTTAAGCAATATCTTTGTTTGTGAGCCTTTCTAACTTAAAAACACACATATGAAAAAGAATGAGTTGAAGAGACTAGGAAAATTTTAAGTGCTTTTGTAAGTACATAACAGCAAAACAAAGGGTTGTTTGTGTCATACAAGAAATTATAGATCTGCATGTAAAGTAAGTAAAAAGGCCCTAAGAAGTACATACCCACAGGTAACCTGCAGGAAGTTTCAGAGTACTGACTAGAAGAACTAGAAGATTGTCCAAAAAAGAAATGTATGCATTTTGCTATAAACTTTTCTGTTGCTATAACCAAATCACTCAACTTGTGGAGAGTGATCTATGCAGGTAGCTTAGAGTGGGACAAAAGAAATATAAAAAGTAGGAGAGAGAAAATAAAACTGAAGGAAGACAAATGTTCTCAAGCTTTCCAAGTAGTAAAAGATAAGCCTGAAATGTTTCTTTAGGAAATATTTATTTAGGTAAAAAATTCTATACTTCACAAATACAGGTCCTTTGAAGAAATCTGTTACAAAAGTCTGTGCTGTGTTTCAAATGTCCATATCGTTAAATTCATTAAAAGAGACTTTCACTTGAGATAATGCTCCTTATGTGACAGGATAAATAAAAAAAAAGGGAATAAAGACGGGGAACATAGGTAAAAACTAATAGAGAGAAGAGAGGAATCCAGAGGGAAGGAAGAAGGGAGCATGGGGGAATGCTAGGGAATAAAAACTACCAAATTAGGCTATGTCCATTACTAATATATGACATAATTATATACATATACATAATAATTATATGCATAATTATATATAATTATAGTGCACTCATTGAAATAATCATAATAATACTATAAGAGAGTTCATAGAATAGAACAAGTGAGTCAAGGAGGCCAGGAAGAGGAGAGGAGAGGGAAAGGGAAGGTATTAGGAAATAAGTTTGATCAAATTATGTTATGTACATGTATGAATATGGTACAATGAATCCCACAAATATGTATAATTATAATGCACCAATTAAAAATTTTAAAAAGGTAATAATGCTTCAAAATCATTAATGATATGTATAATACTCTTATGAAATATTGCACATAAATCTTGAGAAGGAGGAACCATGGAGACCAATTCAGAATAAAATAAATATAAAAGAAATGGCATGCATTAACATCCTCCATTGCATAAATGTAGTGCTGAAGAATTCTATTTTGTTTACAAAAACAAATAAAGAAGCAAATAAAAAACTAAAACCCTAATGTTCCTTGTAGGCTAGACATTAAAAAAAAAAAAATCCCAACAAGAACGCTTCAGCTTGCTTAATTTAACCACCAGAAATGCCCTCCAAATCATCTTTCCAGTTGCAACAGAACCACCTTTTTTTCCATTGCTGTAGCATTATTGAATTATGTGTCTTTTTCAAAAGCTACTAATAACATTCAAACCAATTTTATCATAAACGTAAGTTGCCTGCTGAAATTTGTTGGAATCAACAGTGTATGGCACACAGACAGAACTATTAGCCTCTAATAGAAGCTTGAATAGTATAGATCTTCTTATAACTTTCATGTTTCCTTGTATCCAAGACTTTCCTTTTCTTCCTCCTGATTTCAGATAAGAATTGACAGCAAGTAGTCAAATGAACCCATCTTAGTTTTCTCTCATCTTTCCTAATTTACTCACGAGAGAAAAGATTCAGAGTGCAAGAAAGCACAAATCATCATAATAATGCATTGAATATCTAAGAGTGGATTGTTATCAGACTCATTTCTATTTTATTAGTATAGGATAATTCCCACATGTTTCAAGGATTCTGAATAAAGGTGGATCTGTACATACTCTGTGATGGCTCTAATCAGCCCATGAGTCTGCCTAATCTTAGCTATAGACATAGCAGGCTTTTGAGTCTCCCCTTCTCTTACTTCTCATTTGAGATCTGAGAAATAAGCCAACAAAGAGTGATTATACCAATCACTTTATATGTCATTTAATCTTCAAAATAGCCCTTCAACATAAATATCATTATATTCATTTAAAAGCACACAGACAAAAACAAGGCTCATACTGGTTTAGAGTAAAGTTACCTGAGAATTTCCAGAGCTGGAGTCCACTAAGGACAAGGCAAAGGGCACTGTGTTACCAGAAACTAAGGCAAGCATGACACCAGTGCCTGTGGATGGGCGGATATTCAAGGTCACATTCACTTGCCAGTCTTCAGCATTGGTTATGTTATCTGCTTAAAACAATGAAACAGAAGCCAGATCAATGTACTCCTAAAGTGCACCAGAGAAAATCTATTATAAAATTATTAATATTCAAGGATGGTTTGTGTAATACTACAGGTATAATTTCCTTTCTCAATGAACTATCTAAAATAGGTAAAATAAAAGTTTTTTTTAAACACAGATCAGAAACACACCAGTGGAGCCCCATTCTTCTATTTGTCCTAAAAGAAAATCCAGATTGTGGTGTTAAGATCTTTTATGAGTTTTCCCTATTGACTCCTTAGCAGCTCTTCCTTCTCTCTTGCATATTCACCAATGTTCAAATTTCAGAGTGGTCATGTTTTAAAGTGCACATTTAGAAGGATGTTCTGAAGATGCATTGGAATATTTCTGCCAGAAAACTTGGGTCTAGCTGCCATAATCACCAATAGTCCTCCTTCTAGAACACTGGAAAGGACAAATATGACTCTACACACATGGGGGAGGTACATGGTTTGATAGAGAAATACTGTGAAATCAAAAGTTAATGAAATTAGAAGAGAAACTCTTGTTCTCTGATTCCTCTGTTATCATACTTCATCACTTTTTCTTAATTACCAGGTTAATTGTTCATCAGAGTGAAGGGCAAGCTCTAGGAGGTACATATCTCTATAATTACTTTGTTTTCCAGAGTAGAATATCAATAAATATTTGTTGAGTTAATATGTTTCCAAAGTACAGTAACAATTACATAAGTACAGTTCAGTCAATAACAGGCCACACATAGAATGATGGTCCCATAAAATTATATCAGCTGATGACATAGTAGCCAGTACAGTTTGTGTAAATACATTCTACAATGTTCACACGATGACAAAAGCACAAAATAATGCACTTCACAGAAGATATCCCAGCCATTAAGCTCCAGAAATAGCAACCTTAACTAACATTGAGAACTGCAGTTGAATTGCTAAAAAAACATTACTTAGTGCCCTTGAAAGGGGGTGAATATAAACAGAAAAATAATTTTCCTTTGTCAAGATGTTCTCCCATTTAGCCACATGCAATGCCAGTGTATTTAATGAAATAATCTTATAATTATAATGCCACTGTATTTAATGAAATAATCTTATAATTTCCATCCAGAAGAGAATACATATATAATTATCATGAAATAAGTAAAATTCAGCAAGGGATAGTAATAACAAACTCAAAATAAAATTAATATTGAAATACACAAAATTTATAATGTAAAATTAAATATTAATTATAAAGTAGGTACTTTCCAAGTTATCAATGAAATAACTAATTTTTTATAAAGGTAATTTTTTTCAGGTATGCCATAACTCTTATTTTCATTTGCTTATCAGGATCCCCCCCCCATATTCATTCATCAACCCATTCAAAACATTTTTTGAAAATTTTGTACATGCAAAACAAAGCTAAAGTTAAAGGCATTGTCTCAATTTACATTAGGAAAAAAAATCATTGGTAAATATTTTTAAGTTACAAATAAACACTCAGATTATATTTTTTAAACAGTGATATTAAGATAGATTTACCTAACTTAATTTATAGTGCAAAGGGATAGTAGCTATAATAATAAACTCTTAACAAAGAAAAAGACAATCAAAAAAATAAAATGTACAAATAGTAATAAACATGGAGAGATATTCATCATCAGTACAAATTAGAAAAACAATATTTAAAATAACACAAAAAAATCAGTTTTTGAACGGTTAGATTGGAAACAGATTCCAAGTAAAAACTTTCTCCTTATTTTGGTAAACATATTAATTAATATAAAGATTTTTGGAAGAGAATGTAATTAAACCTATGATAATTATATATTTGCATGACCTTTGATGATGATATCTAAGATGCTTTCCTACAGAATTAACCACATAAAGATTATAGGATGTATGCTCATGGATGTTCACAGAAGTTTTATTTGTAAAGGTAAATATGAGTCAGTCTGGGAAACCAACATGCTCCATTTAGGCTATAGAAACTTGAAAGGGCACTATTCCCACTTCAATAATAACAAAAAACAAATTATCTGTATGATCACATTTTTTTCTTGAACTAACAAAAAGTTGAAGTTTCGAGCAACCAAATAATCAAAACATAAAGAAAGATGCATCCAAGGAGAGATGAGAACAAATTCTTACCCAGAAAGACACTGGATACCACACAATTGGGTAAGAATAATTTAAAAAGTTGCAAAATAATAAAGTACATGCATGGAATGATGTGAGAGAATGGAAATTCTAAGAACTGCAGACAAAAGGAAAATTGATACCCCATCCTTAGAAGACTCTTTTCCATGGACCTTACTGGGTCCTCAAAAAAAAAGGGGGGGGGGCAGGGAAAGAAGCTAAAGAAAGCCTTCCCCTAGCACAACCTTGAGATCAATGTTAACTTCAGGAAAGGTACAAAATCACAATCTAGAGCTTTCTATGTTTCCTCTACACAGGAAGAGTTTTAAAGCACTGGGGAAAAGGAAAAAAAAATATTGTCATTAGAATACATATAAAGACCCATAGCACCTACAGATTAGGGAAAAACAAACCAAGGAAACCTACCATGGATATGGAACAGGAAAACATTTTAAGTACTAACCATTAGACACTTATCTTACTGGTAGGGGAAGCAATGAAAAGTCCATACCACTGACACCCTAGGATATAAAGATAATTAAAACTGAATCTGTTTCAGAACAATAGACAATATTCCACTGACTTCCAAGCCCTTTAAACCATGTTAACAAATTTCAAGAAACAAGTACGAACATTCTGCTGGTGGTGAGCAAGACCATGAAGAGATATTTCTTGAAACATATAATAAAGCAAATATCTAAAATTGAGTCACTACTATGAAAAACTTAATAACTGGTCAGTCATGAAAATATTTTTAGCAACCTACCCCCTACCTTTTGCAGAAGCTCAATTGTATTAGCACATTTTCTGTTGCTATTAAAAAATACCTGAAGATAGTTTGTTGGGTACACAGTTTTAGAGGCTGAAAATCCAAATAGGATGATGCCAGCATTGGTGAGGGCTTCAATGCAAATGACATCAAGGAAGCAGAGTGTGTGAGAAGGGGCAAAAGCTCATGAGAAGATATGAGCCCAGAGAAGTGGAGGGCCAGTTTTCCTCTTTTGTTAAAAACCATTCCTTGAGAACTAACTCATCTGATTCTACTCATCACTAGATTCAATCTCTCCATAAAGGGCTTTCAAAAGAAGAGGTGTGCTCATTTCTAGATATATGTAGCATTTACCTCAGTCTCTACAGTGCTCTGTAAAATGCCCACCTTATCTATGCTAAAAAACTACATAATACACCAAGACATGGGAAATGCAACAGTCAATCAAGAGACACAATAGTAAACATGCCAGACTCAGCTATGACATAGATGTTGAAACTATTAGGGAATTTTAAATAATTGTGGTGAATGTGTTGAAAGTTTGGGTGGACAAGCTAGACAATGTGTATGGACAGATTGACAATTTCAGTATTTTAAGGAATTATCAAATGGAAATGTTAGAAATGAAGATGAATCCCTTTGATTAACTAATTGAAGACTCAAAACAACAGAAAAATCTGAACTTTAAGATACATCAATCAAATCTACCCAAAATTAATCAGGGTATGTGCCAATAAACTGTAAATAATAATATAAGCATATTCAACTGCCTTTATATATGTATTAATATTCCAGAAAATTAAGTATATAACAGTACAAATAAGTCTATGCCTGACACATAGTACTCAAGAAAGTTTACTGAATAAATTATGGTTGTCTGTCAATGAATACATTTAGTTACCAATGAGAAAAGAAATATAATGAAAAATCACTTACTATAGTCTATGTTAAATTGAGCAACTCCAGAACCAGGATAGTAGGAACCCTTCTCCACAGTGACAAAGCAATGTTTATTTTGTTTTTCTTGAATGATCTCCTTTACTCCTAAAGCTCCTTGATTCATCAAATTCCAGCCTCTTATACATCCATCTAGACGAGGGTTAATCTAACAAATCAAAATACAGGTCAGAAGTACATTTTAAATTAAAGTCAGACATAAATATATTGATTCAAGGTATAGGTTTCATTTAGATGAAAAACTTTTTCTTGATTTTTAAAGTATTTTAAATATTTTGAATTTAATCTCAATTTTTCTTTTTGAGACATTTTTCACATGAATAGTCTTTGGACCAAATATGTTTTTTAAAAAAAAATTTTTTAATAGCTGAGTATGGACTATTATGATGTTAATAGAGAATTGACATTTGAGGATTTTAAAAAATCTACTTCTCCATGAGTAATTCTGGGGACTTAAATGGGCAAAAAAAAAAAAACCCACAACAATCTAAAAACACACCAATCGTTTTCTTATTTCCTTATTCCCTTAATTTCAAGAGTCACTAATATTATTTTTTTCATATTCAATTCAAGTTGTCACACTTAGTTTATTTAATAAAATAACTTCTGTTGACTTTTGGGGAAACAAATCTTCAAACCTATTATAGACAAAAGGAATTCATCCATGATAAATGACATAAGTTTGGATTATTACCGGTTTAATGAGTGCATTTTCTACTTTCCGAGGTAATCCTGCAAAGTATATTTTGGTTTCCCGAAATCCATTTGTAGGTTTAAAAAGGGACCCTGGCTTATTTATATTCATCACAGCTTCTTTAGCTATTTTAATACTGATGCTGTGTTCTAATTCTTCCACAGACACCTACAATTAAAAACAAAAAAAATCATTAAACAAGCAAGCATTGCTACATGTCATTTGAAATACTAGACTTAAAATCTTATTATTCCAAAAAAAATTTTAAGTACTTATTTTAATGTAATTATTAATTTGTTCCAATCCATTTGGAAAGTCGAATCATGATTAATATGACAAAATGTGTTTTTAAAGTAATAGTACTTGATCAAAAATTAAATGTACATCTTATTTTCAAGTTAAAAAAATCAATATTACTAAGTTTAAACATTCAGTTATAATATATATTGTTAAAACTAATATGTCATAAAATTAAATTTTTAAAATAAAAGCAAGCCACTGTATTTTAGGAAAATTTTGAATGTTCTCATTTTGCAATTTTAGGATAGTACACATTGAAACAACAATGCAAATAATTTCTTTTTTTCCCCACATCTTCATACATGTATTTTGTATAATGATGAGGGTCTCCTTCCACCATCCATGCTATAGACTAAGAGAGCATACACACACACACACACACACACATACACTAAGAGAATCATTTTTCCAGTAGTGTGTTCAAAACACCCAACATACTTTTTCTCCAAAATTCAGAGGTGACTAAAGTTATAAGAAAGCACATACATAAGATTAAAATGAGATTTTATAATTTTGAAAGTACTTGGGTTTTAAGAAATGGTTGGAAGTGACAGTAAACAATAAAAAATTCTCTTAGGAAGATAATTTGAAGAACAATGATGCAGTTGTCTCATGTAAAACTGTTTAACATTCAGGATGTAAACTGTTCACTTGCTAATCAATAACAGAAGCCAACTGATAGACGTATTAAACACCACTACAGGAAGAGAAATACTACTCTCAAAAGTAAAACTAATTTAGTAACATTACATGCTTAAAGTTGGTCAATATTCTGTCCTTAATATGTCCAAACAGCAGCATTTTCCTCTAATGACTATTCCCTTCTTCTAAGAAGTGCTTGACTCAGGTCCTCAGCCTTGAGGACCTGAGTTTCCTTTCCTTCTCCTACATTCTTGCCATTCCTTCTCAGTCCCCCTGGCTGGATCCCCTTCCTCTTAACTTCTAGTAAAAAGCTCTAGGCTTGAGTCCCCAGACCTTTTCCATCTAATCATGCAAGTAATTTAAATGAGATTCTATGGGACCCAGTCTACAACATTTGGAAAATTTTGGGGATGGGGAGAACTTTTACTTGTCACAACAAGTAGGAGACAAGCTGGCATTACAAGGTTCTAGGCACTATGCAATATACAGAATAATTATGCAAACTAAGTAACAAAATACCCAGAATCTTGTAAATCTTCTGAACATCTCCATTAAATATTCATGTAGGGAATCCTAATGTTTATTATTATCTGAACTAAACACAACATATTTGTTGCAACATGTTAACATTCTTTTTTTAAAGAATGCAATAATCCTGTCAACCAACAATAGTAATGTTTTTTTAATTTAGATCTTTATCAAGTTTCTCACCATTTTGGAAAATTAGTATTACTGATAACAAAACCATCTATGCACTTATGGTATTCAAGTTGGTAACATAATACCCCAGTATAAATCTTCATTTGTAGCTTTCACACTATTCTATGTATAGAAGCAAGCTTTGAAAACTATTAGCTGTATTTGAGTAGTTACAAAATGTGGCATTTATACACAATGGAGTATTACTCTGCACTAAAAAATGACAAAATCATGGAATTTGCAGGGAAATGGATGGCATTAGAGCAGATTATGCTAAGTGAAGCTAGCCAATCCCTAAAAAACAAATGCCAAATGTCTTCTTTGACATAAGGAGAACAACTAAGAACAGAGCAGGGAGGAAGAGCATGAGAATAAGATTAACATTAAACAGGGACGAGAGGTGGGAGGGAAAGGGAGAGAGAAGGGAAATTGCATGGAAATGGAAGGGACCCTCACTGTTATACAAAATTACATATAAGAGGAAGTGAGGGGAAAGGGAAAAAAAACAAGGGGGAGAAATGAATTACAGTAGATGGGGTAGAGAGAGAAGATGGGNTTTTGAATAACCAATAATAAAAATTAAAAAATAAAAAATAAATAAATAAATAAATAAAAACATAAAGATCCCCTTTAAAAAAATAAATCCAGTTGATTAAAGAGATGATCTCAATTATAAAAATAAAGGCCATTCTGGAGATTATGTTAAAATGATATCTTTAGGTACTCTGCTTGTATCCACTATTGTATACTGTTTGAACAAATTGATTACATATCTATAAGTTTTTATTTAAGTTGAATTAACTTTTTGATTTTTGTTACAGTGTATTTCTCTTATTTTAAAAATTATCTGTGGCAATTAAGGGTAGCTATTCTTGATTAGTGGTGTCTATGCATAAACTGTTATGCCTGTTAACATAACAGGAGAGACACCACTGTTCACCCAATGACAGCCACTAAAAAGACTAAAAATCAGGTAGTTCAAACAAGTAACTGAAACAATTTTAGTTAGAGGAAACCTTAAGTATATTAAGTGAAAATATGATTTCTTAGGCTGTTCCAAGGATGTATAGAGTGTAGAAAATAACTCATGTAACACATTTTTTTGCTATCACTATAAATACAAATTATGATTTCATACAGACTGCATCAAACTGGAAAGTCTGTAAAACCTACCATATTCCATATACCATTATTAATAATATTGCCTCCAGTTGTGATTTTGGCTGTGTGCTCATTCTTAAATTGGATTTCAATCTTTCCATCACGAAGTGCAATCAGGAGCCAAGCTGAGTGATCGAGAGATTCTGCAAACAGTATCACACCTTCTGCATCATATGTCCGGAAATCAAATTCAGCTGAAAATCTAAACAATGGCCAAAGAGAGATTCTTAATGGTGAGAAATATGGAAGGTTAAAGTATCATCATTTTTATTTTTCCTTGTGCTTGCAAATAGTAACATGCTGTAAGATTCAACTACTTATTTTATTCCCTGGAATTAATTTTTTAATATTTATATTTTAGAAGTAGTTGGATACATACATTTATTTTGTTTATTTATTTTTATGTGGTGCTGAGGATCGAACCCAGGGCCTTGTATGTGCTAGATGAGTGCCCTACCGCTAAGCCACAATCCCAGCCCTGGAATTAATTTTTAAAAAGTCAGAATTAGACAGTTCATATGTTGTGTTTGGCTTCATGTATATAAAATCTGGTTACTACATTTTCTTGCTTATTATTGGAGGTTTTGTCTCAGTGAACAGATAGATGCTTTGGTAATTTTTCTTTTTCTTTTTTGGTATATGTTTTGAAGGCCTCTTTCAAATGCTGGAATGAATATAAAAGTATAGAACTTAGGCATATTGTATCTATCCTGGAGCCTTTTATACACAATACATTCTGAGGTTAAAGGTTGTATGTGTGTGTGTGTGTGTGTTTAAAACTGCATGCTTGCCTGCTTACTATATCCCTAAGTGATTAGTGAAAGATGTTACAATTTTGTGATTGGTGTAATATCGAAAGGCATGTTTTCCCTGTGATTTCATATATTTCAAGAAAGAATCACAGAGCTCTACAGGATAGCATCTGGATGACTGCAAATATAATTAAGCCTTCGTGTGTAATAAAGATGGAAAAAAACAAAAAACAAACAAACAAAAACTTCAGACAGCAGCCATTGAAGAAAGGCAGTGGTGGTTCTTCCATACCCCATGGCCATAGCCTCAATAAGGACAAGGTGACCAAGAATGTGAATAAGCTAATACACAGCCACTATCATGGATGCCTCACCAAACACAATAAGTGTCTGTGGGAAATGATCACAGAGGTGTGAGTTCATCAAAAAAAAGGGTAGGGACTCACATTCTTGCCAAAAGGAAGCAAGAGGAGTTGAGCAATGCCCTGGCAGCAATGGGGAAAGCAGCTCCCAAGACAATCTGGACTCTCCCCCACCCTGCCAGTAATTAATGAGACTTTTACAGAAAACAAAACAAAAACACTTTAAAATGTGTTAGCTTGATTTCAAAATCTCTCAAAAAACCAATGTGTAAATCACTGCAGTAGCTGCAGTAGAACACATGGAAGGAAAGCTTAGCAAATATAGTCTCACCATGTGATGAGCGTTCTGAGTTCTGGCAATGCCTATTGCTATTAAGACTTGGGATGTGGATATAGTACAGACATTATAAGGAAAGAAAATCTTAAGAATGCTTGATTTAAAATAAAATGTGTTGATTCAGTGCCCTTGGAACACTTTAATGAGAATTAGCATTAATAATTTCCAAGGAATCAGATAATCAAAATGATTTTAAAAAGACAAACATGGGGAAAGAAAAATAGCTGCATACCTATTAATTATCTAGGATAAAAGAAAAGTAATTTAAATTAAAGAGTCCAGACTTTTGATAATTACTGGATGAACAAGGAATTCTACATCCTCATCCCAACATGTAATAGTAATGGTAATAGAGGTAGTATTTGTAATGGGGCACAGACCTTCCTCAAAGGTAACAATCAAAGAGTGACAAAATAAACTTTTCCATCATTAGAATTCCAAGTAAATACTGTAAAGAGGTAAAATGTGGAGTAAAGTATGTTGGATGGATAATAATGAGTGGGAATTTACTGACATGAGTTCACATTTAAAAAGAACCATTTTACTTGAAACAAGGACTTCAATCCTTTTTCATAATGATCTGAGCATTTTACTGATGTGAAACATGGATTATCTTGTCAAAATCTAAATCTGTGTATGGTTAGGATCTTCCAGAAGTTGATCCTACTATGAAGATAATTTCCTTTTCTTTATAAAATTGTACTAGAATGGTATTTCAAAGAGTTGTGTTCAGAATACTTTTGTTTCTGGAATACATCATCAGCATACTGATTCATTACATTGGGGAACAATTCATTCAGTTTCAAAAGTACTATTGAATGGAAAAAAAGTAAATTTGTTAACATTGGGTAAGGCAAAAATTTGTCTACATAAAAACAGATGTGAAAAAAAAACAGTTGTGCAGGAATTTGCTTTTAAAAAGCACTAGCTGTGGGGCTGAGGCTGTGGCTCAGAGGTAGAGCGCTCACCTACCATGCATGAGGCACTGGGTTCGATCCTCAGCACCACATAAAAATAAAATAAAGATATTGCATCCACCTATAGCTAAAAAATAAATATTTAAAAAAGCACTAGCAGTTCTTTGTGTTAGTTACACAGGTGGCACTTGATAAAAATTCACCAAGCTACACATTTAATATATTTGCACATTTCTACATATATATTAGACTTCAAAAAGTATAAACTAAAAAATAATAAAGAAACAAATAGATACTGGAAAAATAATTAGTTGGCCAGTTCTGATCCAATGTAAGGGATCATACAAAATTGTAAATTGCCAAAGAGAAATGAATATGCCCATAATTGTCTAAAGATATACTGTAATTAGGAATTTCTCTCTCATTCTCATTATTCTCATAGCAAGGAAGGGTTGTATCTAATCCACCTTATTAAAAGACATTATTTGCATGTGGTAAGAATTTGCTCACATTCCGTAGGCTCTCTATTCACTTCACTGATTGTTTCTTTTGCTGATAAGAAGCTTTTCAGTTTGAATCCATCCCATTTATTAATTCTTGATTTTATTTCTTGTGCTTTAGGAGTCTTCTTAAGGAAGTAAGGGCCTTATCTGACATGATGAAGACTTGGGCCTACTTTTTCTTCTATTAGGCACAGAGTCTCTGGTCTAATTCCTAGGTCTTTGATCCACTTGGCGTTGAGTTTTGTGTATGGTGAGAGATAGAGGCTAAATTTCATTTTGCTGCATATAGATTTCCAGTTTTCTTAGCACCATTTGTTGAAGAGGCTCTCTCTTCTTCAATGTATATTTTTGGTGCCTTGATAACCACACACACATCTGATAGAGCACTAATCTCCAGGATATATAAAGACTTTAACTCAAAAAACTTTATACCAAAAAAACAAATATCCCAATGAATAAATGGGCTAAGGAACTGAACAGACACTTCTCAGAAGAAGATATACAATCAATCAACAAATATATGAAAAAATGTTCAACATCTCTAGCAATTATAGAAATGCAAATCAAACTACTCTAAGATTTCATCTCACTCAGTTGGAATGGCAGTTATTAAGAATATAAGCAACTATAAGTGTTGGCAAGGATTTTGGGGAAAAGGCACACTGATATATTGCTGGTGGACTGCAAATTGGTATAACCACTATGGAAAGCAGTATGGAGATTCTTTAGAAAACTTGGAATGGAACCACCCTTTGACTCCTCTATTCCTCGGTCTATACCCAAAGGACTTAAAAATGAGCATACTATAGTGACACAGCCACATCAATGTTTATAGCAGCTCAATTCACAATAGCTAAACTGTGGAACCAACCTAGATGACCTTGAATAGATGAATGATAAAGAAACTGTGGTATATGTACACAATGAAATATTACTCAGCAATAAAAGAGAATAAAATCATGGCATTTGCAGGTAAATTAATGGAGTTGGAGAATATCATGCCAAGTGAAGTAAGCCAATCCCCAAAAAACCAAAGGCTGAATGTTTTCCTTGATAAGTGGATGCTGATCCACAATGGGGGTCGGGGGAAGCATGGGAAGAATGGAGGAACTTTGGACAGGGCAAAGGGGAGGAAGGGGATGGGAGAGGACAAGGGGTTAGGAAAGGGTGAAATGAGATGGATTTATGTACCCTAGGTACATGTATGATGACACAAATGGCGTGACTCTATTTTGTGTACAACCAGAGAAATGAAAAACTGCTCCATTTGTGTACTATGAATTGAAATCTATTCTGCTGTCATGTATAACAAATTAGAAAAAAGAAATAAGTTAATTTAAAAAGAAGAATATACTACACCTCCCCAAAAGAAAAGAAGATGTTATTTATTTTGAGACTTTCATGAAATGGAACATTAAAGGAACACAATTACATAAATGAATCAGAGAATAATTTTCAGTTTTCTTTAATAACAAGAATTCTGTGAAGTTGAATTATCAAAGGAAGAGATGAAAAAATTCATATAATTAATAAATTCTAAACATGCATTCAACAAAGTGCTGCATATATTGATGTTCTAAAAAATACTTGAGTATGTTCCCTTTATCTAGTTTTCAGAACATGTATAGAGAAAAGTGAAAATTTCACAAGTACATTAAATAAATTCATTATAAAGTGAAGAATGACGGGATAAAGTAAAATAAGTACTGGAAAACAGTTCAAAATAGTTTTAGTGTAAAAGTTACATGTATGAAGGAGCAAATTATTTTTAGGTATCCCAAATCATCTGATTGATAACACACCTAATTTATCTCATTGACAATATAATTCTATGCATTTCAGACCTTTCCATTTATTATTCTTCTTTCCTTATCTGCATAACTTCTAGAAATTATTGATGGCATTGGTTCCTTACCTGGTGGTTTCTGGCAAACGAAATTTTAAATATAAGACAACCCCTGCAAAATGCTCTGCCAAATAAAGCAATTCATAATTTTTGTCAAGGTTTAGGGGCAGGCAAACTGGAACTGCCTAGAAGAAAAGAAACAAACAAACAACAACAACAACAACAAAAAATGCATAAATCTTCCTTGGAGTTTATGCAGGTTGTGTGTCTTTTCTCAGGTTCCTAATGTTTATGCAGGTTGGAGTTTATGCAGGTTGTGTGTCTTTTCTCAGGTTCCTAATGTATCCTGTTATACACTTAAATTAAAAATACCTTTGGTAATAATAAAGCAGTATCTTTCACTTTCTTCAATATACCCTCCAAGAATCTATGTGATCTTGTTCAAGTTTGAATTATTCAATGTTTGTAACTTTAGATTTCTCTCTTTGGTATTTCCTTTGCAAATCTCAGGGTTAAACACAATCTCTTTCTTTAAGTACCAACATGTACCTCTTCAATTAACTGTTAGGTATGATGCCTTCATGAACTAAATCTGAAGATTATTTTTATTTAGAGTTGAACATAGGTGGAACAATGAATGTACCAACAAACAGCATCTCATTCATTCACTCATTCATTTTTTAAGCAAACGCATTCTGAGCAAGAACGTGCTATCTAGACAGTAAAGGGAAATATTGAAAAGCCTGGAGAGAATAAACATGAGGTATCATCTTAGTCCCCAAGGAAGTCACAAGAAAGTGATTTAGAGTTATCACATGTCTTACCAAGTACTTGTTTTCAAAGAATGAAAACAAATGCTAAAATGGAAAATTTCTTTAGGATAAGTTCTTGGACACATATAAAGGATATTTTGAGGAAAACTGCAAACATAGCCCTCTGTTAAATACAGGCCAGAAATAACATTTCATTTCCTCTATTTCAAGACAGATGGTGATATGTAACTAAAGCAAATATTGAAATAATAAGCAACTAAGTTACAAAATAAAACATTCACACAGCATGACATTTTAATAAAGTAATACCGAAGTTACTACATTTGGCAACTAGCTTACCTTATTTTTCTTTACCAAGTAGGTAGCATGATATTGAATGTTATGCTTTTCTGGACATATAATCCTTGACTTGGCAATATATAAAGAGGTATATGTATATACTCCTTATTTGGGAATTTAAAATAGTCTGCCATATATATGTATATATAAAACCTTTGCATGTTTAAAAAAATGGTGCTAAGATTGAAAGGATCACTAACATACAATCCTTACTTAGGAAAATAAAAAGAGTTTTGGATGTTGGCCTGTTTATTTCAATAAAGGAAAAACTAAAACCTACCTGAAAATTCAATTCCTGGGTCAATTATGCATTAAATCTGAACGACTAAAAGCAAGTTTGAGAGACACAGATTAACAAAATTAGGCTCTAAAATTTGACTATGTAAATCCTACTAAATCCTATTCTGAACTGAAAGTTTAAGATCACTCTTACAAGTACTAAGACACCTTAAGCATGATCAAACTTGCCAGAGTAGAACTCAGAAAGGTAGACATTAGAAAATGTTTTCACTAAAATTTTTATGCAAGATATTTCTTCATATAAAAAATACTAATCTTAGCTTTTCTTAGTTTCTTAAGTATGCATATAGTTTGAATTTTGTAAATGCACAGGCTACACTCTAAGTGCCCCTTTTTTAATGTAGCCACTAATTATTCCCAATTTTTATGACTTACATGATCACATTGAGCTAACAGATTGTGACTTACAGCCTGCTTAGATCTACAATTATTACTGAACATCTGTATTTTGCTGACTTACCTCAGTTATATGGAAACAAGTGCTTGGCTCTCTCATTTTAGTAAAGAGGTAAGAAGTTTAGCATTGTAAATGTTTACCTCACAACTCTTCTGATCTTGGGCAAGTTTGAATCCTTTCTTCCCATCACAATAGCAAGAGTAGCTGCCAGGGTAATTGACACAAAGTTGAGCACACATGTTCTCAGAGCATTCATCTATATCTAGGGTAAAAAAAGAACACAAACCTTACTATTTCCTAAATGACTAATCCAACAGGCAGATTTTAGTATGAGATAATCAATGACAACAGATCTTTAGAGAAAGAAATTCCTATGACATCAAGTCTTAAAACACTGGGTCTGGAAATTTAAATGAGTTATAAGTGTAAGGTTCACTTGTGCACTTGAAACAACAAATCTAGTAATTAGTAAACTAATAATAGTGTAACAATTATACCAATTTCCTGATTTTGAATTTGAAGAAAAAAATTATTGAGGGTCTCAACTGTCTTATCTGATTATATGAATGATCTTGAGATTAGCTCCCAATTCTTTGCTTTGAAGAAAAGAAAGGAGAAGAAAGGGAATGGAGGTGAAGATAGGGAAGCAAAGGAAAGACAGAAGAGGGAACAGTAAAAAAAGAAAAAATGCCTTTTAACTAACTGCACATTAAAGCAATGGGGATTAAATGACAGTATCAAGAACATTTGACTACTCATAATAATTAATGGGAGCAATACATTTAAGCACATACCTTTATTTCTTCTTATCTTTTTTAAAAATTAACATTGCTATGATATTATCTCACATATTGTGTGGTTTTTGGTCTGGTCCCTAACCTCAGTGACATTTTGGAAAAAAATCATTGTTGAAATTTGTAATATTGTGCTTAAACTAAAGTTCACTTCAAGGCTGGCTACATAAAAATCCTTAATATTTTCATTGGGTACAAAATTCTCAAATTCAGTGTATCATTTAAGTTCTCAAAAAAGGCTTCACAGTGGATCCACAAAATAAGTGCTCCCTCTAATTGTGTATTATATGATTAACTTTACATATATGAATAGTTATTTACAAATCATTCCTTTTAAGAAAATATCTCTCATTCATTGACTAATGCAAGTATATAGGTGTTGAAGTAGGCTAAAAATAAACCTTCAAATTCCTAGGGTGTACCATAGTAATTATCATCTGAAGTGAAGCATAAGAATGGTGTATGTAAGGATGGGGGTGTTTTGGTGAGTGAGTACATGAGGAGGTAGGACACTGAAATTTTAAGAGAAGCATATTTGTTGAAAAAAGTCTATTCTAAAATTATTATTTATTTAGGTAACTAATAAGAGGGATCTTTTTGTTCAATATTACAAAAATTATGTTTGAAGTGATAAAAACATTTTGGAAACAGTGGTGACGAGTGCACAACAGTGTGAATGTAACTAATGTCACTGAAATAAAAACTTAAAAGTGGTTACAAGGAGCTGGGTACCGTGGTACATGCCTGTAAATCCCAGCAATTTGAGATACTGAGGCAGAAAGATAACAAGTTTGAGGCCAGCTTTAGCAATTTAAGCAAGGCCTAAGCAATTTAGCCACACTCTATCTCAAAAAAATGTGTGTGGGGGGTGGCGGGATGGGGATGTAGCTCTGTGGTAAAGCACCCCTGGGTTCAATTCCAATCCCCCCATAAAAGTGGTTAAAAAGAAATATTATATATAATATTATATATAAACATTATATATAATATTATATATAATATTTCTTTATATATAATATATATAAATATAATATTATATATAATATTTCTTTTTAACTATATATATATATATATATATAGAGAGAGAGAGAGAGAGAGAGAACTTGCTCCCTCCCCCCAATATACATATGTACATTACACAATTGAAAAATTATTTTTTATTTGATCGGTTTTATCCATGATATTAAATTCATCTTAAAATTTTAAAAATTTTGAAGGAAGGTGTGAAATTATTTGTTTATCATGATAAAATTAAAAAAACCCCTCTAATATATTTAAGCTACCTAAGGCACACATGGCAAGACCTGTACAGACAAGGAAGGAGATGCAACTCGCAGGGGCTAGCTCAAATCCATGGACAATGACATTACTGATCAATATTTCTCAACTTTCTCGTGCTAGAGCCTCATTTATTTATGATAATAGAGCTACATTATGTTCCACTTAGAATTAATGACTTATATATGCCTGAAAGCTTGGAATAAAACCTAAGGTTTTTAACCAGTGTCATTGTTTCAGTCTCATGGAAAAAATCATCCAACTGTTTAAAGGCAGTTTAAACTTCTGTCTCTCTTTTGTATACATGTGTTTTTGCTTTCAGGCTGAAATTTTCTTTATCTTCAAGTATTATTTAAGTGATGTTAAAATATGTTTATCTTGCTTTTATTGTACATGGAGGTCTCCAACTCATATGTAGTTTTAAGAGCCAAATAGAGTACATCATATTAAAACTAAAGACCATGCATCTTAGATAATTTTATTCTGGGAAGAAAGCCAATGATCACCAAATTGACCAAGCTAAATTAAAAAGTAAATAATAGGAGTGCTACTGTCAAATAAAACCAATGCTATTGAATATCAGCTCAGGATTCAAGTCCACCCTCTCCACCAGCAGCCTTGATACCACCACCATTCTACCTTCACAAGATGCTGATTTAGGACTGTATCTGTAACCTTCAGGGCATTCACATTCAAAGTCTCCTGGGAGGTTCTTGCACACAGCTGTGCCACAAACATTTGGCTTCAAGGAACATTCATCCACATCTATAAATTAAAACAATAAATTAAAAATAAAAAACATTTTTCCAATAGCAGAATATGCCGAAAAAACAACCCTCAATTTGTGTTTCCTGAATCTAATTTATACAATGAGATCACAGACTAACTTTGGAACAACAAAATATTAAATCAATCATCACATTTTAATTCACTAAATATGATTTGTTTATATAAATTCATAAGAAATTTGATTGATATTTGACATGTTTCTTTATCATTACATAAAAATAAAGAGGGATTTAGTTGGGCTGGGGATGTGGCTCAAGCGGTAATACGCTCACCTGGCGTGTGCGGGGCACTGGGTTCGATCCTCAGCACCACATAAAAATAAAATAAAGATGTTGTGTCTACCGAAAACTGAAAAATAAATATTAAAAAAACACACACACTCTCTCTCTCTCTCTCTTAAAAAAAAAAAAGAGGGATTTAGTCATTTTCTTACCTACCAGGTTAAGGTATAAAAATAAATAAATCAATAAGAGACTCAACTATTTCTTAATAGTTTTCATTGATACGTCTAAATACAAGTTTCTGAGACATGGTCTTGAAAGTATCTTCATTTCTTAGTATCACAAATATAAAATATGAGACTGCTTATCTGTTTTAGCTTCTTGGGAAATAGACATCTAATCTGTTCACTATAATTGTTGCCTGAAGTATTCAACAATGAATCACATTTAAAATGGGATTGAAAAAAAAATAAAAAATAAAATAAAATGGGATTGAGGGAGGTCTCAAAGTATTCATAAAGCTGCTGTTAATCTAATACAAATTTTAGTGTCAAATTAATATTCCAAAAATTTCAGATGCGTTTATTATATTACATGGTAAAGTAAGAAATAAAATATGGACTGTAACTAGTTACTAGATAAGTTTTTACTTAGGAGGAAAATGAAACAAGTAACAGAAAAAGTCTGATGGAGATGAAAGTATTAGTGAAATTTTCTCACCTGTACTCATTGGAGAAAGACAAATTCAAAATTGAAAATGTATTTTATATTCCAAAAATTGTCAGGATTTTTTTTCCAAAGAAGAATAACTAAAACTTCAGACTTTATTTAAAATAATTGCACAAAAATAATGGAATCAATACCTTGTGGTAAGGGAATTTTTCTATATTTGACTGTATCAATATCAATATTCTGAGTGTGACATTGTACTATAATATTTAAAGATGTTACCAATGATAGAAATTGGCTAAAAGATACCTGTGATCTCTATTATTTCTTACAACTTAATGTGAAACTTTAACTACTTTTAAATAAAATTCTAAAGAAGAATAAAATTTCATATCTTTAAAAAAAGCAAAAACATACAAGTTATTTTGTTTGAGTATTACTGAAAGGAAACACACAGATCAATTGAATTTAGGTTATAATACACAGCTTTTATGATTTTACACTGACATCTAATGCCTGTTGAAAAGGTTTATTTTTTCACATTTAGGAAATTACTGGCAACTTGATCCCAAGCATTTCCACATCTTGGCAAATGTTCCACTGAAATAGTTTTATACATATTTTCCTAAAAGCTCAGTACTCTATTATGAATGTATCATGGGATAAGGACTATGTAAGTGAAAAATATAAAAACATATGTTCTGGTCAACAGGGACATTCTTATTTTTTAAAGGAGTTTTTATAAGTATCTGTGTGTTTGTGTGTGTGTATGTGTATGTGTGTGTGTGTGTTAATTCAGTGGATACGAATTAAATACATTTTAATTTTAAAAAGTCACAAGTTATTTAAAAGAACAGTCTAGTATTTATAGGTAAAAATAGGAGTGGGTCCTATTTATACAATGAGCATGGTTTCCAGAAATTATGATGGTTTTCTAATGAGACCATTATTCTAATTACCTGAATTTTCTCATCTAGGCAGAAAAGATATATGTTCACAAATTGGATAATGGTCTAGAAGAAATTGTTAGTAAACACAGTTTACTTCAGAGTAATATAACTAGACTTTAAATAATATAGCAAACTGGATAATCTAAATACTATGATGCAGTAATGGACAAATCATTTCTTGAACATGAATCCCATGTAGGAATTTACCAAAATCAATATGAATAGGGGGTTGATCAAGAAAACTTCACATTTTAGTTTACTGAAATTTTTTATTCTAAGAAGGAAGAGTAGGAGGAAGAGGAGAAAAAGAAGAAGAAAGAGAAAGCATAATAAGAAGAGGGAAAAATTGTATTAAATGTTTCTAGTTTCTACAGATAAAATCTGGTTCCAGGCTGGGAAATTTTGGTTTTACTTAATCACATACCTAGCACAAATTAGAGCAGTTTAATGGAAGTTACAGTATACAAGAGAAAAAAGTCAAAATTTGGGGAACAGGGAAAACAAAACAAATATAGTAGTGAAATGTCTTGTTATAAAGCTACACTGAGAGTGATCATGTAAGTCTGAAGGAAAAAAAAAAAAAAACTTAGGAACAATAATGTCCTCTTAAGTAGGAAAAGAGAAAGAAAACCAGATCTTCATCATTTCCAAAACCACAAATACAAAATGAGGTGCAAAATAAAGGGTTTATTTTGGAAATCTTTAGAGTTACATTGGTTTATATCTCAGAAATTTGGAAAAGGAATAATAAAATTCAATGAAAGAGGTTATTAAGGATGGTCATGGAAGTCTTTTTTATAGTTTTTATCTTTTTGAAATAAAGGGAGTAATATTAGGTAATATTTGAAAACAAAGGATACAAAATACTTTTTACAAAGTCTGAAGCATGCAAAGATCTACCTGGAAAGCTCACTTTATAATAAATTTTTTCTATTTTGATTTATAATAAAATTATTGAAATATGCATACATACATGAGCACCCACACAATGAGAAAATGAAAATATTCTTGTTATCAGTATTGTAAACTAAAAGGTAATCCAATAGTATCACCAGGCTTCAAGGTGGATAAAATTGTATATATACTATAAACACAATGAGAGCATTTTCCAAGAATTTCCTGAGGAAATTCCTCTAGTTGAATGTTGTTCTTACACAGTAAATAAATTTTTATTCTATTTTCTTATTCTTACCTTTACAGTCTTTTTTATTTGAAAGCAATATAAAACCACTTCTACAGGAACAGTGGTAACTTCCAGGTGTATTATCACAAATCTGGCTGCAACCACCATTTACATTTGAGGCATCTTTGCATTCATTTATATCTACAAAGGAAAAATAAATTATTTTTCAAATAATATGACCTGTAGGGAACTTTTCATGTGTCCAAATCAGATGAGCTAAATTGGAAATTATACATACCAAAATCACACTTTTCTCCTTGCCAGCCTGATTTGCAAATGCAAGTGAATTCAGCTTGGCCATCTTTGCAGCTCTCATATCCTTCTTCATTACAAGGCAGAGGATTGCACTGGTCTGGAATAGCTGAAGGAAATGGAGACCTATTTAATTTTTATTTCATGCTATAGTGAAATTAATTTGCCTTTCAATAGAATTTTTTATATGAAGCTTATAACTAATGAAAAAATATGACTCCTTCCTTCAAATAATGCTTTTTCAAAAAAAGTGAGTCCATTATACAAACATTTGTAAGTATTTTATGAAAGAACACTACTATCGTATTGCAAGTATATATAATATTTTATAACTATAATGTAGATTTTTTTAAAAAACATATTGCCTTTTTTGATTCTAAAAACAATTCCATGACTAAAGCAGACCAAAGAAACCTCTCTCAGTAGCAATGGGAAAAAAGAACTTGGGACTTCCTAATTGGGCCACAATAGAATAAAAGGTCTTAGTTTATCTTCATGCCTTCAATAAGTAATCTCATCAAAATATATAAAATAATGGTTTCCAAGAATTGCAGAAAACTGATTCCTAAGGGAAAGTAAATTAAAAAAATAGAACTATATTCCTGTCTGGAGATGTCTGCATGCAACAGTGCAGGAGTCAATTAGAGCACTGGTCTCCCCAGATGGAGAAGACAAATACTAAAGTTTGGGAAGGTCAAAGAAGAACTGAGAGTGGGGATACATGGAGAGAGAAGGGCAGAGACTAACTCTAGAGATCTAGGGTCCTCAGCTGAATAATGACTTGCACAGGACAATTTCCAGAGCTCACATAGGGTTAGATGTGGTTCATTTTAGACTAGCCAGACATTAAAATCTCAAGACATATATATATAAGGAATCAGGTAGAAACCTCACAAGGTTGATAATCCTCTTATTAGGGTTAAATTAGCGTTATGTTTAAGGCTTCTTCCAGGATGCCTTAATCAATCTTAAAATCAAGCCGCAAAAGATTTGTTTTTAACTTACTCTAAGTTACTTAGCTGAGTGTCAGACCCAAATCAAACACTATTTGGAACAAGACAACAGAACCCAGAACTAAACAACATGAACTTATTTCTTCTTTCTTGGCAATTACGGTACCTTGTTCCTTGTTGTCCAATGTCTAAAACCTGTTGTTCCACATATTTGACCACTTCTATTAATTTAAGGAAGAAGAGTAAATCTGATCCTATTATTCCATATTAACCCTAACTGGAAGTCCCAAATCCCTTTTCCTATTGCTACTGGGAATAGTATAGTTTGTTCTGTACAATATACAATCAAAAATTACTAGTCATTCAAAGAAACAAGAAAATATACCCTACAATCGAAAGAAAAATTCACTGATGAAAAATATCTAGGAATGAGAGACATTATAAAAAGCAGAAAAATAAGTCAATATAACTATTATAAATGCATGCTATATGCTCTAGTAGTAAACATAAGCATGATAAAGCTATATAATAGAGTCATATAGGACTTAGAGACATGTAAAGTACAATATATGAAATGAGAAATAAATGAGATAGGTTAAAAGTAAATTATACTTAGCAGAAGAAAAGAAGAATAAATTTCAAGACACAGATATTATCCAAAATGAAAACAAATAAAAACAAAACAATAAAAACCCCAAACCCAGAGTAGCAGTAACTTGTCAACCAACATCAAGTGATCTACCATATGTGCTGTTAAAGTTCTAGGAGAAAAAGAGAGAGGTATGGAAAAGGAAAAAAAAGAGTAAATATTGATAAATAACTTTGGTAAATTAATTTTCCAAATTTGATGAAAAACTATGAACCCAGAGATCGAAGAAGCTCAACAAAGCCCAAGTCAAATAAACTTAAAAATACAATTTCAATTTAAATTACAACCAGTGACAAAAAGAAATCTTAAAAAAGTCAGACTGTTATGTTAAAAGTATAAATGGTCTGTGGTCTAACACTTCCCTAAAAGACAGACTGTCAGATTAGATTAAATAGCAAGAGCCAAAAGACACTCACTTAAAATAGATTTTTACTTTTATCACAATAATAAGTTAAAAGTTACTGAATGGAAAAATAAACCATGAAAAGATTAATCAAAAGATAACCCCAGTGACTATGTTAACATAAGATAATGTTGATTTTAGAATAAGAAATATTAGCAGCGAAAATACATGTTAAAAATTGTAAGACAAAAAATGTATTAAAAAGTATTATAGTGCTGTTTTATATTTTCTACATAAAATATCATAGCAAATTTTCACTATCTTAAATGACGTGCCCATTTCTTTCTTTACTTATTTGGGGTCTCTTTCTCTCTGCCTTCATTAGACAGTGCAGTGATCGCTTGTTTCCTACACATCTGAACACCTGTTTGTCAATTCTTTGTAGTTATTTGTACAAGTTCTTCCCAATACATTCCCCTTAGCCAGAGTGAAATGTCTGTTTATAAATCCATAATTAACCAATCTAACTAAAACCTAATTAATTCCAGAATTTTTAAAAATTCTCATAAAACCAAGGTATTTTGAAAAGTAGTAGTAAATTAGATATTAGTTTAATGATAATAAATAGTTTGTTATCAAACTATTATTTTCCAAGCCTTTAGTAAATAGAAAAAAGAAAAAAAGATGAAGTATGAACTAAATACATGTGATCAGGCAAACTGTTCAACCTATGTAATGACAACCACTTTACACTAGAGAAAATGAAAATAAACATCTAGATTAATGCCAATGCTACAAGTAAAATATCCACTGAAAAACTTCCCAATTTACATCTTGCATTTTTTCTCTTGGACTCTCAGTTGGAAAATTGGCAAATGAGAAAAATATTGTCAATTAAAATTATCACTAGGCTTTAAGTAAATTTCAGAGGCTAATTTCATCCACATAACATTTTTCACATTTATAATACTGATGTCCCAAAGTTCATAGAATAAATATGACTACTTTGATCTATCAATCAACTATGACATTTGGTCCATACTACATGATTGTGTATGTAACAACAGCTAAACTAAAGCTGCTAAGAATAAAATTCCTAAAGTCAATGACCTAGCCCTTACTAAACAAGAACTTATTTGAGGGCTCATTTGTTGATTTTTGAACATCAGTTTATATTAACATGATATATTTTACTTGCAGGGTTTATATTTTGCTTTGTTTTGTTTTGGGAATCCATGGTAGAGTGCTTACCATTGATACAGCTCCTTAGGTCAGGGTAAGCATTAGATGATTGACGTGCAGCAGTGAACAATCCAGCTCGGAAGGAGCCAAGACAAGCTGTAGAGAAAAACAAATATAATCTTAGAGCAGCCACACTTAGTTGATTTGCAATCATGGTAGAAATTATTCTAAGAGGTAAGATTTTATGCTTCTATCGATTCACAAGATTTAGTATTCAAAATATCAACCTTAAATGTTTTCATCAATTTTTTTCTGTCAAAGTTGAGTAGAACATATTGATTAAACCAAAAGACTGTTTATAAGATTTAAGTAGTATATTAGCTTTAAGTTTCTACATTTAAACAAGAGGAAAGGCACAGTACATTGTTATGCTGCATGATTCATGTATATCTAAAATATACTTTGATGAACACTGAATATTAAAACATTATAGGATACTATATAAGTTAGTTGAATAAAAACCAACACAAATGCATAACCTCTAAATTGTCTATGGTCTAAGAATATATAAGAACATGTATAATATGGGGAAAAAATATTTGGATGCATTTTTAAATTCAAAGTTCTTCTGGTTGTTCTTCATTGAGGAGTATTAGAGGTGAAAAAGTAATCAAGTTGCCACTGAAGAAAATGGGTCTGGCATATTCTTGATGTCTCTTCTCCGCTTGAGGGGATGAACTACTACTGTTTAAGCTGAATCAGGGAGGTAGAATTCTATAACTAGGTTTTAAAAAAATTTTTTTTTGTAATTGTAGATGGACAGAATACCTTTATTTTATCTGTTAATTTTTATGTGGTGCTGAGGATCGAACCCAGTGCCTCACGCATGCTAGGTAAGCGCTCTACCATGAGCTACAGCCCCAACCCTATAGCAAGGCTTTTATTACCAAAGTTTACTGATTGAGAAATTTATTTTTGCTTCTTGTGGGAGATTATTCTGTGCTGATGCATTTTTTTTCTCAGCTATTCATCAAAACATTGTATGACGTATGGATGTAATTTAGTTCAATTCCTCCATAACATCTGAAATTTCTCTTTTGTTAGTATTAAATGAATATCATCAACTACCCTACTAACAAGAAGATGCAAACTCATTCTTTCACTTGATAAACAATCCATTTCAAAATTTATGTTATTAACATCATGATTTAATTCAGTTTAAAAGTTGAAATCCAGGACACTGAGCATTTCTTTTATGCTGATCTGCTTTCAGGAATATTTGAAAACAAATCTTACTGACATGTTCCCTTTAGGTACTTTGAGGATCAGGATCCACTGACCATGAAATTTTTCTTAAAAGGTTCCTGTCAGTCCAGTCCTAAGACAGCACTGCTGATAAATATAGGTTTTCTAAGTCTTTGAGAAAGATGTTCAGAAGAGATAGAAAGTCTGCAGAATGATTTAAAAGGACTATCAGCTCTCACAAACTCAGATTCTTTATTATCAGCTTCCTTCATTATCACCAAGACTGCTGCTTCTATGTGTTCTTCCTATTCAATTCTTGCTACATTCCTATGCCAGCTGGGTGATTTCTAACTGCATCTTTCCATCATTATCCTATGATATTTTATACCTGAGATAACATTTTTTCAAAAGACTTTTTTGCTTGTATTACAATTGCTTTTGTCGTGTAGATAAGTTGGGTTTTGCTCAGATTGTTGAATTTCTGGTTTATATCTTCTACCCAAAACTAACCATATCCCCATACCTGTATAGGTTCTCCTTTTGACCTCATTTATATTCATAATCACTTCACTAGTCCTTCAAACTGTTTGAATCCTTCCTTCAAAAGGAGTTTTATTGGACCAATTTGCAAAGCGAATAAAATCTTGGGAAACATCTGGAATGTCCCATTCTAGCTTCCTGTCTTACACAAGGTAGTATGAAATTAATTTCTTAGTTTCTGACTGGAAGATATTTCTGACACTTGGCACATCATGCTGTGGTTGAGATATCCAGCCTTCACTATGTCAAGTGATAGCACTCTTATTGGACAGCCATTTGAATTTTTAATTTCATTATGACTGAAGATGTGTTCATTACAAACCATTAAGGGAATCCAAAAGACACGGTAGTTAATTTATATCTTGCTGCACTGTCCTGCTAGAATAACTTACAAATTTTTGTGCCAAAATTTCCATTGTTGTTTAACTTTTGTTTTCAAAGGGGTCCAGGTGTAACTCTGTCAATAAAGCATCACCATTTCTGGGAATCATGGGTGTTATAATTAAGTCAACAGGAATTAGTGTTTCTGGTTGCTGAAGTTAACTTCTAATGTTACATAGAGACTAAAACAATATTTGTATAATTGCTTAATATCACAAAGCAGGCATACTTCATTCCTTTTGTTCTGACTACCACTCTGTGAAGTTAAATATAGCAACCTGACATTTATTTCTAGTAAACCATGAAAAAATAGCTGAGAAAACAAAAATAAAACACTTAGGGACTTTAACTAGGGATTATTTAGTGTCCAAAATATACTTCCTAATAGCCACTGAAGGCATTTTATACATCACTGCATTGTTCAGATAGTCAACAACTTACTACAAAAGATGGTGCTTTGGTTATCTTTTGTTGAACAACAAATCATCTCCCAAATGAGGAGCTTAAATAATCAGTATTTTGCTTATGATTTGTGAATCAACTATTTGAAAAGGGGTTTAGAGGCTGTTTTTGGAAGCTCTGCAGCACATGGAGACAGTCAGGGCAGTTGGAACTGGGTGAAAAGCCTTTCCAAGATGGTTATTTACTCTTGTGTCATACAACTTGTGCTCCTCAGCACTTTCTCTCCATGTGCTATATCATGTGTCAGGGCCTCTCCTCATTGTTGACTCTCTTTTAGCATGCTGATCTCAAAGTCGCACTTCTTTCATGATGGCTAGCTTTTAAGAAGGAGAATGCAGAAACTGCTAGGTCATTGTACTCACTTGTACTAAGGGGCATTGTACTCACTTGTACTATATTCTATTGATCAAAGCCATCCTAGGGTCCACCCAAGGAGTAAAGAGTGGGGAGATGAAATCTACTTCTTGATAAGGAGGTGGCCAAAGACATTTCGGATGAATGTGTAGAATGGGAGAGATTTTTGCATCATCTTTGAAAAATTCAATTCATCATATATAGATTCAATGGTTTATTTGAAGTCAGTATGCATTTAAGTTTCCTGTTGCTGTTATGAAAAATCATCATGAACTTAATAGCTTTAAGCAATACAAAATTATTTTCTTTCAGTTATGTGTATCAGAAATCTAAAATAACCCTCTCCTCAGTCTATACCTAAAGGACTTAAAAACAGCATACTACAGGACACAGCCACATCAATCTTTGTAGCAGCACAATTCACAATAGCTAAACTGTGGAACCAACCTAGATGCCTTTCAACAGATGAATGGATAAAAAAATATGGCATATATACACAATGGAATATTACTTAGCATTAAAAGAGAATAAAATCATGGCATTTGCAGGTAACTGTAGGTAACTCCATCCGGAGTTAGGAAGATGATGCTAAGTGAAGTTAGCCAATTCCAAAAAAACAAATGCTGAATGTTTTCTTTGATATAAGGAGGCTGATTCATAGTGGGATAGGGAGGGGGAGCATGGGAGGAATAGATGAACTCTAGATAGGGCAGAGGGGTTGGAGGGTAAGGGATAGGGCATGGGGCAATTAATGATGGTTGAATGTGATGATCATTACTATTCAAAGTACATGTATGAAGACACGAATTGGTGTGAATATACTATGTATACAACCAAAGATACGAAAAATTGGGCTCTATATATGTATATATTGTTGTCATATATAAATAAAAAATTTACATAAAAAAGTCTAAAAGGAAAGTGTCAGAAGAGGTTCGTTCCTTCTGGAGACTTCAAGGAAATGAATTCCTTGCCTTTTTCAGCATCTAGAGGCCATCAGCATTCCTTCCTCATTGTCTCATCCTTGTATCACTCCCAATTCTAGCTCCATCATCTCATATTCTACTATTGACTCTGACCTCCTATACTTTTTTATAATGATTTGCTGCATTATGGGAATCCCCTTCAATAAACCTGGATAAAATACTCAGTTCAAAATCCTTAGTCACATCTGTAAAGTTCCTTTTGCATATAAGGTACCATCATGTGTTCTGAGGATTAGGACATGGATATCTTTGGGGAGTCATTATTCTGTCTACTATGGGGGGTTATAATATTTTCCATTGAAATAATATCTTCCATCAGGTGGTCTGTCTGAGGCCCTAAGAAACCTAAGCAGTTTTAGGTCTTGTAGGTGCTTCCCTTTGGTTCATACATTCCTTCTTTGAATCACCCACTCCCAATCACCAAAGGAAGAAAAAAATAGCTTATTCTAGTGTGGAGATTTTGTTAGGATAACTGTGTTTGAGAAAACATAATTTTGAATCTCTGGACAAATCTGACAGTGAACAATAGCCAAAATTTGAAAGCCCTGGAGTAAGAAGTCCAGATGAAATGCTTCATGTGATGATTAGGACCCAAGACCAGACTACAATGTAGCTATGGCCCATAAGGTATCTCATATGTAGGCCTATATTAATGTGTGTGATAATGTTTTTATGAAAAAGTACATGTAGAATTAGTGGGAAAGTCATCTGCATGGCTACTCCAAACCAGTGCAATACAGAACCCTCACCTCCCCATTTCTCTTTCTTACTGTACAACAGGAATGGGGGAAAGTAAGGAGACTAGGAATGTATGAGTTGGAGAAAGGATGTTCCAGTTTTTGTATCCTGAGGAAACTTCCATAAGAAATGGAATTATAAATAGAAATTAAAGCCATCAGGGATAAAAAGGTTAAGAAATAGGTATAAAAGAAGATTCAGTAGTCAAGAAAGAACATCTCAGAGACAGATCTTGGTTCTAGATCATCAGGATTATTACATATATTTTTTCCCAATTAATTTTGTTAAGGACTTAACTATTTGGTTCCCTTTTGCCACCTTCTGTAGTGACTACTGTCCTAGTTAACTTAATTTGCAATTCTAAAAAAATTGGTTAGTCACTGCAACCTAATATAAAGTTGGATTATAACGGAGTCAAAGTCAGATGAATTTTTCTTTTCTCCAAGAATTTACTTTATACCCTCCCCACCTCGCCACTGGGTTTTTTGGGTTTTGTTTTTTGGTACCGTGGATTGAACTCAGGGGTACTCAACCACTGAGCCACATCCCCAGCCCTACTTTGTATTTTATTTAGAGGCAGGGTCTCACTGAGTTGCTTAGTGCCTTGCTGTTGCTGAGGCTGGCTTTGAACTTGTGATCATACTGTCTCAGCCTCCCTACCAACTGGGATTACAGGCATGCACCACCATGCCCGGCTCAGCTGCTGGTTTATAAGTCACAGAAGAAGAAATCATATAGAAATCTGAATGTTTGCTCATTTTGATGTCAGTAAAGTTATTCATACTTCTTTGATGGTAGGCTATTATTATTATTATTGTTTATAAAGCCCATCAGTTGCTTTTTTAAAAATACATACATTCTCCCATTCACTCTTAGGCAAAAATCCAAATGAGTTTATGTGTATTTTTAAAATTTGTATGTGTTCTTATAAAATACATATTTACAATTTTCAGTCTATAAAGTTTTTTGTTTCTGTAAGTGGTTTTGTATTGCATATCATGTTCTCTAACATTTTTATTCAGTGATGAATGTTTATGATCTATTTATGCTATTACGTATTTGTTGCTTTCAACTACTAAGCATTATTCCCATAGTCCACAATTCTAGTTTTCTAATCCTCTCTACCCATGCTAGATAATCCAGATTGCCTCCAACTTCCCACCTCTGCAATAGTGCCGCAGTGGCATCCTCAGGGATGTCTCCTTGGTAGCTACATAAGAATTTCATGGAAATAGACACACAGGGTAGAATTGTGGTATCACTATATAGGCATGTAATAAATAATTCTTTGGGGTATACTCCCACACAGAGCATGAAGACTTCTATTTGCTGTTTAATGTTTGCCAGACTAATAAGTAATACATGATATCACATTTTTCTGAATTCTAATGAGATGAGACATATATTCACATTTTTTAAAAAATTAGAGTTAATTTAATTACCTCCTCTAAAAACTCTTCATATTTTATAACCATTTCTCTATTGATATTTTTTTGTTGTTCTTCTGGAGTTGCAAAAGTTTAAACACTTGTAAAAATCACCTTTCTGTTACCTCACCTCCACCTCCGTTTGTTTTTTCAGTTTTTACAATGCTAGAGATTGAATACAAGATTGAACTTGTGTATGCTAGGCAAATGTGTTACCATAGGGCTGCCAGACTTCCCATCTATCTTGTAACCTTACCTTTCATGGTTTTCTTGTAATGTTTCTTAATTTTTTTATAACCAAATTTATTAGTCATTTTGCCTTAAGATTTGCGCATTTAAAGTTTTTCTTCCATGATATTAATCCCAAAGATATTCACCCACATATTTTCATAAATTAAACATTTTTGTCTATATTCTACCTACAATTCACATTTGTACTTGGTGGTAATTATTTTTATACTAATAGTTGGTTACTTTTCTCAATTCCATCTTCTAAGCAATCCATAGTAATTTGCAGTGTCATTTTTAGCAATTATTAGGTTACTACATATACATGCATCTTTCTATGAACTCTGTTCAGCTCCATTTAGGTCTGGTATTCTGACAATACCAAAGAGTTTTAATTCTACAGTTTTTTTTTTTTAACCATTAATATTAGATCAGATGATTTTCCTTTTTAGCCTTTTGGTATGTGTGGATTTTTTTTCAAATCTTGAACTGAGTTTGTTAAACTGCTTTTACAAAATTAAAACATCAGTGCTCTAAATCTGGGGAGAATGGATCTCTTTGTATAGCATCACTCAATTCAAGATCATGAAATGTCTTTCCATTATTTCAGTTCATCTTCAATGGCCTCAATTTGAGTTTTAAAATTTTCTCCATAGAGGTTTTATGTACACTTAAGATACTTCTAGATATTTTATGGAATTTGCTGCTTTTATGAATGGTATTGTCTTTTTAATTTTCTGCTGAACTATTGCTGTGTAAAAAAAGAGCTACTTGGAATTTTTATAGGGTACAATTAGAACTATCTAAATCTTTTTGTTCTAGTATTTTGCCTTTGAATTCTATTTCTTTTCTAGGCATATCTTATCAATTATAAATAATGACAGCTTATATTTTGGTTTATGATCTACATATCCCTTATTTTTTTTCACTCTTATTGCATTGGTTGTAACCTCCATTGTTTCTTATTCTCAACCATAAAGAGACTCTACCCAATGTTTATCAATTAGGTATAATGTTTATTGTATGTTTTTGTCTTCTTTCTTTTGTGTGTGTATCATAATGATCATATATGTCACTTTGCCCAAAACATTTATCTGGTGTTTGGAAGATAAATTATATGGTTATTCTATATTTGACCTTTATCAAGCTCAGAAACTTCTCTTATAGCTTGACAGTTTTTTTAATCATAACAAAAGTCGTAATTAACCTGCTTTTTCAATATGAGCTAAAGTAACAGTATACTATTTTGTAAAGAATTACACTGCTAGATTTCCTATTGTTAAACTAACTTTGAATTTCTGAAATAAACTCTACCTTTTCTTGTTATATTATTTTTACCATACTTTTGATTAGATTGGATACCATTTTATTTAGGATTAATTCAGAAATGAAAGGAATTATTTTTTTCTTGTATTGTCCATGTCTGGCTATAGAGTCAAGAATATACCAGACTCATGGGTTAGATCTTAGTACAGAATCTTTTTCTATTTTAGGACAATTTTATAAGAAATAAAACAATAATTTCTTTAAACTTGAATGAAATCATCTGTAAAACAATCTGGGTCTGGATTTTGGAGCAGATAAGAGGACGTCAAAGTTTTAACTTGTTAGTTCTGGTTTGCATAATCAAATTATTTTTCATTGCTTCTTGTGAAATTGAAAAAATTTACCTATTTTTCTGGGAACACAGCAAGTTTAAATTTCCAAATGAATTTTGGTCATAGATATTTGAAATATTTTGTGATTATCTTCTTAATCTATATGGGTTTAAAACATTTCCTATTTCCATTCTCTACTTGTTGTATTAGCATATCCTCTTTCTCTTTTTGGTTCTTCCTTAATTATTCTTGTCAGAGGTCAGTCTAATTTATGAATCTTTTGTTTTTCATTTATTTTTTATCCCTGTTTGTATTTTTTGTTACTAAGGGCTTGCTCTATTCTACTTTTTTTTTTCTTTTTAACTTAAAAGCTTAGGTTATATTTAAAATCCTTAAATCCATCCTTTTACTGCTGCCTTAGGAGTCAGCACCCCACCCCACCCACATTACAGGTCAAGCCAATCTTCAGTCTACCTAGAGGTTTCTTATACTTGTTGTTTTAAAATTTTATTGTGTTATTTTTAATGCCTGGAACCCTACTGTTTTACTTGAGTTGCGCTGAAAGGAGGGAGTCAGCAGCCTGGATTAATTACGTATTTGGCAGAACTAGACACTAGAAATGATTTTCTGATGTTCACATTCTGCTCAGAGTTCAGTACTCTTCCTAGGAAGTTTCTCCCCCATTAACTGGATCACCCACTCTATCAGCTGATATTTTCAAAGATCTATAGAGATGGTGGAGTTATTTTTTTCCTAAGGAAGAAAACAACACTAAACGCTTATGTTTGAGGAATTGTAGGTACAGTTCTGTGGTACAGCACTTGCCTAGTGTGCACCCCGTCCCTGGGTTCAATCCCCAGCATTACAAATGTGCTTGTAAGTTTGTATGATGAAATCCAGGTTATTTCAATTCCAAATCATGTATTTTCAAGGCAAAACATGGAGTATGAGAATCAAATAAAGTACTTTATATGCCCCTGAAACATTAAATGTAAACACTGTTCAAAGAGTATAAGCTATAGTGATCTAATTTCTTGAGTTATGGTAATTAGTAAAATTACTGCTGGGCTTAGCAGAGACAAAATTATAGTATTTATTTTTTTTGTAACTAGGACTGTTATCCCATATAATATGCAATCAAATGATAGAAAATTTAGCTTCAGTAGGGGATTTCATTTTTCTTTTTTTAACAATAGAATTTACCATTTATATCTCAATAAATATATTTTGAAACATATATAAGAAACAAAATTTGAATCAAAAACAAATCATAATCAAAAGTATATTTTTATTTCATATGATGGGTGAATTAAATAAAAAGTTCACATTTGATGAAAGATTGACACAGTAAAACAAATGTGTGTGTATATATTTATTTATTTACTTACTTATTTGATATTCCAAAACCCTAAAATCAGAAAAAATAGTTATAACATACATTTTTAATAAAACAGAACCTGAAAAGTTAAATGAGTTGCCAAACCTGACACAGCTAGAAATTTTTAGGTCTGGTTGTTTTTTGGCCGGGGGCGGGGGAATATTATGAGTTTTTTTGGTACCAAGAATGGAACCCAGAGGCTCTTAACTACTGAGACACATCCTTAGCCCTTTTTAATTTTTTTTATTTTGAGGTAGGGTCTCACTAAGTTGCTTAGGGCTTCAATAAGTCACTGAGGCTTGCTTTGAACTTGTGATCTTCCTACCACAACCTCCAGAGATGCTGAGATTACAGGTATGTGTCACAGCATCTTGCCTCCTTTTTGTGTGTGTGTGTGTGTGTTTTGTTTGTTGGGTTTTTGGTGTTGTTGGTGGGAGTGGTTGTAACAGCAGTTGTGTATGTGTTTGTGTGTGTGTGTGTGTGTGTGTGTATGTGTGGTGAGGTTTGTTTTTATTTTTTATTTTTTTTAACTTTTGTTTTTTATCATGATACCAAATAAAAGGAAAAGAGAAGAGAAAGTTGGGTGGAGCTAGAAAAGAGGAAGTTGAGAGGGATACATGGAAAAAAGAAAAATATTTATCTAAGGAACTTCCCCAAAACACATTGATGCTGTATTAAAATGCAGTTTGTCTTTATTCAAGTACACTATGTGATCAGAAGAATGTATCTTCTAGACTGTTGCTTCTGCAGAAACAGTTTTATTATATAGCCCTAAGAAGCAACAATTAATACAATTAATATTTTTAAATACAAGCTTGTAATTTTCTAAATGTGTACATCTTTATGGGGTGCATTATGGTAATTCAATGCCTGTATAAAATGTGGATTAATCAAATCCTGGCAATAAGCATTGTTTTTTAGGTTCACTAAATTTATTTTTAAAATCATAAAATGTTTCTTGCAAAAGACATTACATTCTTTCTGCACAATTCTCTGAACAGATGCCAGGGACATGTGGACTATTGTTATTTTCCTCCCTGTCCCAACTCCCAAAATATTTACAGTGACCACAAACAAAGTAAGGTGCTCACAATAATTACATGGAAGGATTTTTTTTTAAAACCATCAACAATGGCAAAAAATAAAATCCATGCTATTTCAGAATTTCAATGTTAATTTTTGCATGCCTCCCCAACCTTACTTGTAAGGAACTAAAACATTATATCTGGTGAACAGCAAAGATTTCTCTACACATCATATGCAGAACACCTGTGAAGCAGAAGAATGTTGGTTTTTAAACAGCAGATATAAATAAATAAATAAATAAATAAATAAATAAATAAATAAAAAGATGCAAGACTCCTTCAGTTCTTCTCTAGTCTTAGAAAATCTTTCCATAACACTGTTTCACACTTTCCTGCAGCAAATACCGTGCATTCTGTATCTGGTCCTGTGTTCCTGTGATGGTAATGATCAGATCTTTGGATCTTTCTAAAGGCTCATCAATTTTGACTCATGACAGATTTGCTTAATCTGCTGACCACATTTACCAATAATAGATCCAGCCAAATCTTTGGGAATAGTTACTAGTGTTGTAATAATAGGTCCACCAAGATTGCCATATAAGCCATATCTCCTGCATAGGAATAATCATATCCAGAGCCAACCTGTGGTTCATAAATCATTTGCCATTCTGATGGGCTCCCTGTATTTATCACAGAGTCCCATTGAAACCAACCATGCCATCATAGCCCTCTCCAGCTCTTCATCTTCTGTCACAGGCCATTAAATCTCCTCCTCTAGTTGGTGGTGGTAGAGGAAGAGGAAGATTCCAAGCTCTGCTACCACTCCAGCCACCTCAACCAGGTCATGTAAAAATAGTCATGTAACAATAGTCCACGTGTTCCAGGATGAGAGGGAGAAGGTCTTCCAGGAAGCCTCATATTATCATAATCTCTTCTAGAGGGAGGCATCGGACACCCACCCCTTCCAGGTGACATTCTGTTGAAACCACCTCTTACCTACATGGGAAATCCCACCTGATGTCCACAGTCATCAAACCTCACTGTAAAACCACCATAATCATATGATTCATCATAAAAATTGGGATCATAAGGCTGTGCACATCCTTTGATGGGAGAATCAGATATAAGATCAAGGATGATCTTTTGTGCTCTCTGCCACTCTATCAGGCTTTTCTCCAATAAGAACAACTCTGTCAGTGGAATGAGGGCAGCATTCCTGGAAAAACTTGGTTGTTGTCTGTTTTCTTGAAGTTCTTTGATTTTAGCACATTTGACCCCAATAATTCTTCCTACAGACTCTGATGAATCAACAGTCTCAACTTTCAGTGAAAGTTGCTTCCTTTATAATGTTGGTAATTTAAGCATTCCACAGCATCAGACTTGAGCAGGAGCTGCCTGGTCACAGTGGGTGATGGTAGCTGCAGGTTCTCTTCCAAGTAGAGATGATTTTCTTCAGAATTTTTCCCATAGTTTCAATATTAGCACTGATACTCAATATGCACTTGGGGCCCAGCTGTGGGACTGAAATACTGGCATAGTAGTTCGACTGGAGAGCCTTAATATTTTTGCCTCCTTTCCCGATCACAGCCCCAGCATTCTTGCTCTGAAGCAGAATTGGTAATTCAACCATCTGATCAGTGTGTCTAGATCTTTTAAATGCTTGCTTCTCTTCTATATCTTCTGCAGGGGACTTACCAAATTCACCACTGGTTTCGGTGTTGGGGAAGGTTTCCTTGGCTGTTTAGTTTCCATTTTTTTGTAATAAATGGCTGCAAACAAGTGAAATGCAGGCAAATCGTTGAGTCAGTGCAACAGAGAAACAGAGGATAATGGGGACTGCAGTGCTGTCACCTGGAGCTCCCTCTTTTTTTCTCGTTCACGCACTCACTGGCAATAAAAATTTTTGTCTCTTCAGCCATTAATTATTTCTCTGTGTTGGAAACTTCATACTCTTTTGGTCATTTTGAAGTAAATCATATGTTATTTCACCCAATAGTTAAACAATTGTGCTAAAGAAGAATAAGACTGATTCCTCCACTTGGTGTATTTGGTGCCCTTTATGGAATTTCTTTAAGTCCCTCCTCATACCTACCCTTCTTCACCTCTAGTGACCTCTACTCCATTCAGTTCATCTATAAGATGGAATTATTGGTTTCCACAATGTTTATCTTTCTGCATCTGGCTTGTTTCACTTAACATAATGATCTCTAGTTCCATCCGTGTTGATGCAAATAACATGATTCCATTCTTTTTATGGCTGAAAAGTATTCCAATGTGTAAATACACCAGTTTTCTTTATTTACTCATTCACTGAAAGACACCGGGGCTGATTCCATATTCGGACTAGCGTGATGGTGCTGAAATATACATGGAGCGCAAGTTTCTTTTTGATATAAAGATTTCCTCTCCTTTAGGTAAATACCCAGTTGCAGAAATGCTGATCATGATAGTTCATGATAGCTGATCAGGTTAGTTTTTGAGATATCTCCATATTTTTCCATATTATAGTTGTAATAATTTATATTCCCACCAACAGTGTATAACAGTTCCCTTTTCTCCATATCTTTGCCAGCAGTTGTTATCTCTTGTGTTTTTGATGATAGCCATTCTAACTGAAGTGAGATATCTGTGGTTTGATTTCCCTTTCTCTGATGATTAGTGAAATTAAGCATTTTTTATGTATTTGTTAGCCATATGATTTTTGATAAGTATTGTATCTGTTTAATTCTTTAGCCCATTTTTAAATTGGATTATTTGGATTTTGTTTGGTTTGGGCCTTTTTGTTTGGTTGGTTTTTCTTTTTCTTCATTTTTCTTTTGTGTGTGTGTGTGTGTGTGTGTGTGTGTGAGAGAGAGAGAGAGAGAGAGAGAGAGAGAGAGAGAGAGAAAGAGTCTGTGTTTAGCCTTTTGAGTTTCTTATGTATTTGAGATATAATCCTTTGTCAGATATAGAATTTGCAAATATTTTCTCTCATTTCATATATTATCTTAATCCTGTTTGTTTATTTTGCCATTCAGAGTTTCTTATTTTGATGTATTTCCACTTGTCTCTTTTTACTTTTTTTTTTTCTTTTTGTTTGCCTGTGCTATTAGATCCTATCTACAACAAAGTTTAGAAATGTTTCCCCCACTTTTTTTCTGGCAATGATGTCATAGGTTCAGGTTTAAGATTTAGGGATTTCACGTATTTTGAGGGTTTTTTTGTGTGTGTATGTGTGTGTGTCTGTCTGTCGTGTGTGTGTGTGTGTGTGTGTGTGTGTGTGTGTGTATGATGACAGGAAGAGATCTAGTTTCATTTCTCTGCATACGCATATCCAACTTTGCCAATAACACTTTTTGAAGTGACTGTCTTTTCTCTATTATATGCTCTTGGTCTTTTTGTCAAAAATCAGTTCTCTGTATTAATATCTGGGTTTTCTGTTCTCTTCTATGCCACTACCATGCTGCTGCAGTACTTACAGCTTTGAGGTATGTTTTGAAGTCAGGTATTGTTATGCTTCCAGATTTTTTTTTTTAAGTCAGGATCTTTTTAGCTATTTTGGATCTTTTGTAGCCTCATATAACTTTTAGGATTTTTTTTTCCTATTTCTCTGAGGAAAGTTGACGTTTTTTGATGGAATTACATTGGTTCTATAGATCACTTTGGGTGGTATGATCATTTTAACAATGTTAATTCTTCTAATACAAGATCATGGATACATTCTCTTTTCATGTCTGTACTTCATAATTTCTTTCATCAGCGTTATAGTTTTCATTGTAGAGATTTTCACTTCCTTGGTAAAATTTATTCCTAAATTTTTATATCCATTATGTTTTGGATTGTTTTCTTAATTTCTTTTTCAGAATGCTCATTATTTGAGTATAGAAATGCTACTGTTTTTTTGGATGTTGATTTTGTATACTGCTACTTTACTGAATTTGTTTATAAGTTCTATCAGTCTTTATGGAGTATTTATATTTTTCTATATCATATCCAAAAGTGGATAATTTCGCTTCACTGTTTCAATCTGGATGGATTTTATTTCTTTTTCTCTTAAGAGACTTTTTTTGTTTGTTTCTTCAGCCATTAATCATTTCTAAGTATTGGAAACTTCATACTCTTCTAGTCATTTTGAAATAAATCATATGTTGTTTCACTCAATAGTTAAACAATTGTGCTAAAGAAGAATAAGACTAATTCCTCCACTTGGTGTTTTTGGTGCCCTTTATGGAATTTAAGTCTAATTGCCTAATTGCTCTTGCCAAGATTGCCAGTAATGTATTAAATAAGAATATGAAAGTGGACATTCTTGACCTGTTTCTGATTTTAGAGGAAACACTTTGATTTTCTTCCCATTTAGTATGATATTGTCCTTTATTATTTTGGGGTATGTTCCTTCTATAGCTAATATGTTGAAAGTTTTTATCATGTAGGTTGTTGGATCTCATTAAATGCCTTTTCTGGATCTATTGAAATGATCACTTTTTTGTCCTTAATTCTGTTGATATGCTGTTTCACATAAATTGAGTCATGTATACTGAGCCACCTTCCATCCCTGGGATGAATCCCACCTGATCATGGTACATGGCCTTTTTGATATTCTCTTGAACTTGGTTTGCAATTTCAACATTTTATTGAGAATTTTTTCATAAGAGATATGGATCTGTAGTTATATTTTCTTGTTGTATCCTTTTCTGGTTTTAGAATAAGGGTAATGCTGGCCTTACAAAATGAGTTTGGCAGAGTTCCTTCCATTTCAATATTTTTGGAATAGTTTAAGTAGAGTTTGGAGTAATTCTACCCTAAATGTTTTGTAGAATTCAGTTATAAAGCCATCAGTTTCTGGGCATTTATTTTTAACGAAAGATTTTTTAATTACTGCTTTAATCTCACTACACATTAGATTTTCCATTTCTTTTTAGATTTTTTATTTTTTATTCAATTTTAGTTAAGTTGTACATATTTATGAATTTATTTTTTTCTAGTTTATTTTTCAGCTTTGTTTTGTTTTTTGTTTGGTTTGGTTTTTGTTTTTTTGGCACTCCTGGAGGTCTCTGCATATGCTAGGTAAGAGCTTTACCAATGAGTTACATCCTCACACCTAGTTTTCCAGTATTTTGGCATATCATTGTTTATAGTAGTTTTTAGGATCCTTTGTATTTCTGTGATATCAATAGTTTTTTTTCGTCTCTGATTTTATTTATTTGGGTCCTCTCTTTTTATTTTGGTTAGTCTAGGTTCAGGTTTGTTGATTTTTTTTTATATTTTCAAAACAACTCTGTTTTGTTGATCATTTGTATTATTTTTTTAGTCTTGATTTTGTTTATTTCTGCTCTGATCTTTATTATTTCTTTCCTTCTAATAACTTTGGGTTTAAGTCTTTGTGGTGTATTGTTAGATTGTCTATTTGAGATCTTTCTAGCTTTTTGATGTATGTGCTTGAGATTTTTCCCTTAATTTATTCCATTAACCATTGGTCATTAGGAATAAACTGTTAAATTTCCATGTATTCACATATTTTACATTATTTTTATTGTTGTTGATTTGTAGTTTTAATCTATTGTGGTTTGAGAAGATACACGATATGATTTCTTTTTTTTAATTATTAAGACATAATTTGTGACCTAACAAAGTTAGCTTTCCTAGAGAATATCCAATGTGCTGATGAGAAGAATGCGTATTCTGTTACTATTGGATGAAATGTTTTACAAACATCTATTAGGGGCATTTTCTCTATATTATGATCAATTCAGATGCTTCTTTGTTGAAGTCTGTAAATTTTTATAATCAAATATTGTCTCTTTTTATGATAAAATATTTAAATTCCTATCTAAAATTGAGAAGTTCAAACAGTCTTGATAGTCTTTCTTTTCAATAGCACATATCCTTGGTTTTTGTTTAGAAAGTAAGGAATTTAATATAATTTTCAAGGGAGGAGATCTTTTTCATGGATGCACACCTATATTCCATTATCCTTTTAAGATACAGTAGCAAGGGGCTGAGTTTGTGGCTCAGTGATAGAGCACTTGCCTGGCATGTGTGAGGCATTGGGTTTGATTCTCAGCCCCACCAGAAATAAATAAATAAATAAATAAAGGTCCATCAACAACTAATAAAATATTTTTTTAAAAAGATACAGTAGCAAAAGGTTTTAGAAAATCTTGTATTTTCATATATATTGACACAAATAACATCACCTCAATTAATTTTTACCATGGCACTTTTCCAAATTTGATGGGAATTGTTGAAGTTTGATATTAGAGAAGGGAAAAGAAGCAAGTCAAAGAAAATTGGAATAGAAAAGTCAGGGGGAAAATGAAGAGTACTAGCATAACAAACATTCTACTAAGTGCTTTGAAAACATTCTCTGTTCATTTTCCTGCAAACCTATTAAGTAAATTGTTTCTAGCTAGCTGACAAATGAGAAAAACTGTATCTCATACAAGCTAGTTTAAGATCTTTAAGTGTTCAAAGTAAAGATACTACTGCATTGATGTTTTAGTGTTGGTAACAGGGTGAACTAAGATGTAGTATGTTATTGTTGAGTCTTTTGAGCTCAAAATATGCCACAAACATAAGATGCTGACCATCATGTGCACTTCAAAAAATGGAGGAGTAAATATTTCCAGAGCTATGGGAGAATTCCTGGCTCTACTAAAAGGACTTCTATCCAGGGTCTTGGACTCTTAGTTTGTTAATTGTCCTGAAGGACAAATGTAAGTTCTAAACATACTTTCAACATCAGGCTCCCTAGGAAAAGAGGAAAGGTGTAAATGTTCCTCTACCTTGGAATTTTTGCCTGGGTACTCAGAACAAGACAACACAAAAACAAACAAACAAACAAACATAAAGCCCCAAACAATAATTAAATTATTCAATTTCAAGAGAACTATGAGTTTAATAGACATTATTATTTGAAACTTTATATTAAAAATTCTTAACTGGATAGTTATTAATGTGTATCAGAGCCCATTTATATTTTTTTCCAATAATTTACTTTTCATTTCCTATTGGCTGTGATGAGAATGGTGAAAGCGCATACATGAAGAAGATTCTAAGCCTAAAGGGGGAAAGAAAGAATACCTCTGTTCTGGAACCATGAAATCAGCAAGAGATGCAAAAATTATATTCCATTATGATTGGAAATGCTGACAACTACCCTAGTACTATTTATGTAAAATACTTCTATATTTGCTTTAATAAAATTGGAATGTTGTTTTCTTTCATTGGCATTTAGTTAAAATCATTTAATCTATATGAGTATGGAAATATTATCTCATTCCTTGAGAGCCCAGAGTCATAGCCCAAAATAGAACCTAGAAAGGATACTGAAGGAAGGACTGAAATGGTGATACAAAGAGAGAAGATATTAGTAATCTCTACAAATGTCTAAATGGTAATTATTTATTCAATAAAGTCTGAACAATTTAGAGATCTTTCCTTTCATTGAAAGATAACCCATGAAACTCACACCTATAGAGAATTTCTCGGGCATCTATAGAGAATGTCTGGGGCCAGACATGGTGGGGCATGCCTGTAATCCTAGAGGCTCAGGAGGCTGAGGCAGGAGGATCACTGAGTTCAAGCCAGCTTCTGCAATTTAGCAAGGTATTAAGCAACTCAGTGAGACCAAATACAAGGGCTTGGGATGTGGCTCAGTATTTGAGTGTCCCTGATTCAATCCTCAGTACAAAAAAATAAAATAAAATAAAAGAGAATGTCTGGGTACCTAAATACAACTCAGCCCAAAGACTCTATGAGAAAGATACAAGATTGAAAAAGATGAAGTCAGAATGCCCTATGGTAATTCAAGAATCATTCCAAATTTGTTTCCATGTCTTTAAATAAAAGGACAGCAAATATTTTATTTTGAAAGACAATGAAATTATATATGGTGCTATATAGAGGCGGAGAATTAAACATGAATATATTTATGTTCCCTTCTATGCCTAAGATTATAAGATCAAGATTCTTTGAACTTACCTAAGTACTTTGGATAGAAATAATCCTAGAATAAAAGAAAAAAATATGTATATTAGCAAGCCTAAATTTCATTATAGAATTAAAATTTAAATGTTATAATATTTTTCATGTTAAAGACAGAAATAATTTAGATTTAATTTTCACATTTTAAATTTATTTTTGCAGTAAAATATACAAACAGTAGATAATTTAAGCCAACAATATGACTAGAAATAAAGGACCACTGATCAATTAAATCATGTTTCAAAAGTTTCCAGTCTAAAAGCAGGTTCTGTTTAAGATGACAAATATAATCACATATGTCCCCTTTTTGTAAATCTTTTTAATTTTCCATAATGATTAAGTGCCCATTTGATACATTTTATATCATGATGATTACTCACACCAGATTCAATGTTGAATAAGGGTGGAATATTTGGAGTGAACTAAAGTAATTACCATATAGCATTTGTTGTGCATGTAATATCTTACATATAAATTGGCTATGTACCAAAACATAGTCTGTAAATCAGTAATTTGGACTAAGGAATGCATATTATGAAAGGGGGAAAATGTTTAAAATTTCTGATAGTAAATTTCCCACGCTGGTTCAAAAAAGCATTTTCAGGTCATAATATATCAGACAGACAGCATTAACAGCATAAGAATACTTATGCAAAACCAGAATTCTTGCACAAAGACATATTCAGTGTTCCAGCTTAATAAGTACTAAACATATCTTTATGCAGTATAAAGTTCTCACTGCTTCCTCCTCTCAAATATAAATCATATAACACATGTCTACTGGTTTATAAGGAAAGGATTTCATACTGAGTAATTCAAACAACAATATTGTTTTCTCCAGAAAAGCTTGGAAGTAGCAAGAAATGGGTTCAATGAGTGATGAAATGATGGTGAAGGGAATATGCTAGGGATGGTGAGGAGGCATCAGGGTAAATGTGAACTAAGAGCATTAAGGGTGGCACAGGGCAGGAAATGATAAACAGTAACACATGCTTCCCCCCACCCTTTCATTTCTCCCATTTCTGCCTTACTCCTCTGCCATCACTTTCTCTTCTGTCAATGAAAACAGTTTTAGAATTAGTGAAGATGAAGAAGCACCTAAATGATTGTTCCTTCTGCACCATCTTTCTTCTTCTCCCTGTGATCTTCTACCTCACTTTTGCTACTTAGAGGCTAAGTTCTAAGAATATGTCTACAATGTTATAAATACAAAGTCAAGTATGTATTAATAATATATTTTGGGCATGTTTTAAAGTAGTCCAGAAAAACAAAATAAAAACTAGAGTAGGTGTGACAGAGAACAGGAAAATAAAAGTGAAGATTATGGGTAGCTGTTGAAGGGGAGGTGAGTATAATTATGGAGTTCATTTTATTTTTCTTTCTACTTTGCTATATATTTAAAATTTTTAAAATAAAAAAGGATGTGTTTGTTTAAATATACTATATTATTTTTATTATGAAAATTTATAATAATTTAGAGTGTGCACACTTTCCTTTTTTTGCTATGGAAATATAAACTATGTAATGTAAATGTAAAATTCTACACAATAATGTATTCTACTACATTGCATGGGATAAAATATTTTTTTTCTTGTCAATTCTTTACCCATAAAAGCAACACAACAGAGAGAGAAATATTTTGATTCAATTCCAAAGAGATTAAAAAATAATCTTTGGGAAGTATTCTCTGTGAACCTATTAGAATAGGTGAAGGCAAAAAAAGATTCAAGAGTAACCCAAGAGAACACAAGTTGCTACAGTCTTAGATTCTCTAACTACAGACAAGATTCCTGCTCATTCTTACTCTTCTATTTTCAGGGCACTGAGAGCCACTGCAGAGGTTCCAGAGGTACTTTGTTCATGCTTTCTTTCTCTTTTGCTCTAGGCTGTATCCTTCATCTCAGGAGAAACATCACATGGAGGTTGACCTGAAGGTTATCAGATTGGAGCTCTCTCACTCTGCTTCTTAAAAGCACTATTTACACATGGGTTACCCACAGGACATGCTAAAGAACTTCTTCTCCTAAAAGAATTAGGGACTAACAATAAGGCCTGGGGGTCCTATATGATATTTAAGGGTCTTTCTGGTTTTATTTTTGTGGACTGACATGTAAGGTTTGATATGCTGAAGATTATAACTGATAAGGGGTGGGTTCAGGAAACTTCCCAAGGGCTTGTAGAATAAAGTAAAGTATACTCAGCATATAAAATACTGTGAAAATGCTCTGCATTAAATGGCCTTGTTTCTAGAGCCTGGTTAATATTAAATGGAGAGATTCAATGAAGTGGAGTAATAATAACATACACACAATGTATATGTACTTGAGACATCCTCTCCTCTACCCTGTATACTACCAAATTCTGGTTAGGAGACAATATTTTACAAACTAGGAGGTCAATACTATTTGCTGATAATGAGGTATAAGTGAATTCGTCGGAAGATATTGTTATGGCAGTAATGTCTTCCTAACGAGCCCACCTTCCTTTAAATGTACTTTCTCCTGAAATGGAAGTGGTTATGTGTGTGATCTCTTTTCTTTTTCTTTTTCTTTTTGGGACCGGGGATTGAATTCAGGGGCACTGGACCACGGAGCCACATCCCCTGCCCTATTTTGTATTTTATTTAGAGAATAAAATACAAATTTTCTCCCTGAATTGCTTAGCACAACTCTGTGACAAGGTGTGATAGTGGCTATGAATTCTTACCGTTTCTGGATTGTTTTCAAAGACTTCCCTTGCTTCTTCTTTGTTACATAGTTCTTCAATGCATTCTCTTTCAAGATTGCCCTTTTTGGTTTCTTCTAGTAAAGAGTTTGCACGGCGTCTCCGAACCAGGACTTGTGAAGCATGCTGTTTTGACAAAACTGAAGAAAAAAACAAGTTTAGATGAATAAATTTTTCATCTCCCCTCTAAGATATTTTATTAAGGAATTAGAGTTAACATAATTTTCTGCCTATGAATTGTATGATATTTAAATTGCTATAGTGGAGTTAAGAAAAGATGCAGATAAAAAACACTTTGGCTAATATCTCAGAAAGCAAGGTAGGTTCGAAGCTATAGCACTTTTACAATGATCTAAACAAATTATTCAATTCATGCATGAGGCTGAACACACCTGATAATATTCAATGTTTACCTTATGATAGCTGCATTTGAAAAACATCATGCAAAAATGATTATGTCAAAAATTATAGCCATATTGTCTTTAAAGCATGAGAAATAAACTTTCTCAGTTTTAATAGAAAACTTCTGGGACCTCTGTGGATATAGAGCAATGCAGGAGTATAGGCTAAGCAGCTATTTGAAAGGTACCTGATAGTCCTAAACATTTGATTATTTATACATACAGGGAAATAAAAAATCCATGGCAAAGAAAGACCTTATGCAAAATTCAAGAAATAGATGACAAAGAGAAATGATAACTTTGACTACATAAAAAATGTTTAAATAGTCGAACAACAACCAATGTAATACAACAAAGCTCAATGCTAAGCAATAGATTTTAAAAAAAATTGTGTGCATTATGTGGAAAAGAAAATAACATTTAGAATTTATAAATAACTTTCACAAATTAAAACATTAGTTAACTCATACTGGAAAGTATTCAAGGTTATATACAAGGTTATATACAAAATCACTTAAATAATGTAAATAAAATATAAAGAAAATAATATAAAGATTGTTGGCAAAATAAAAGTTCAAACAACCTAAATGTCTGTCAAGAGGGGAATAGAAAAATAAGCTAAAATACACCTGTACTACGGAATAATTTGCAGCATAAAAGTAAGTACTCTTCTTCCAAAGATCTGAAAGATATATCTTAAAAATACAAGTTGAAGGATACTATACCCAGAATATATACCCATATACATCAGCCAAAGTTACACATTTATAAATAGTATACATAGAAGAGAGGTTGACACTCAAACTGGTAATAGCAATTATATTTAAAGAAAATGTTAAAAAATGTAAAGTTTTCCCTATATTATATTAGTATGTTGACTAGGATGTTGTTTTTTAATGAAAAATTAAAAAGTACCAATCAAACTTACAAAAAAAATTTTATCCAGATTTTAATTGTAAATAGACTTTTTACTAAGATAAAAAAGTGATATAGACAGAATTTATTCTCCTTGCTTTTATTGCCTGTTAATAAGCAATAAATTCTCAAAAAGTGACAAAGAGAAAAAAAGTTCTATCAATGATTATCATACTTACTAGCTCAATAACTTAAACTATTTCAAGAGTGAAGTAAGTAATATTACTCTATTTCTCTTACTTACCAAAATGGAAGTTTTAAATGTAATGGCCCTGTATAGTATTTATTTCTATCTCTATCTTTATCACTGCTTATTAAATAAAGATTAAATTGACTTGGGAGGCTGACAAGAGGACTGCAAGTTGGAAACCAATCTCAGCAACTTAGTGAGACCCTAAACAACTTAGTAAGACCCTGTCTCAACATAAAAAATAAAAGGATTAGGAATGTGGTGCAGTGGTTCAGAACCCCTAGGTTTAATCTCTGCTACTGAAAAAAAAATTACATCAAGGCTTAATATGTAATAAAGATAGATGGGAATATGCTGTCAAGTAAATTACTGACTGATAAATTTCAACCCTGTCAACAATAAAAGTGTCTTACATGTGCAATTTTCTCATTTATTTGGAAGAGTTGTAAGCATGTTACTTTGTAATAAATATGTCAAAAATGTGAAGCTACTGAACTTCAGAGCAAACATGATTCTTTCTAGGGAAAACAATAACATTTTCATTGAACAGTAACATTTTCACTGAACAATGAAAACACTGATTCAATAACAAAGAAAAATCAAGGTCAAATACATTTAGGAGAAAAACCTTACAAACATTATTTAGCATTTCTTCCATTAAGAATATTAAGTTGGGGGCCAGGGTTGTGGCTCAGTGGTAGAGCGCTTGCCTAGCATGCATGAGGCACTAGGTTCAATCCCTGGCACCACATAAAAAAATAAAACAAATAAAATAAAGGTTAAAAAAAGAAAGTAAAATTTAGAAAAAAAAAAGAATATTAAGTTTGGTAATTAAGAACTTGATATTAATATTTTAAAATCTCTTTTCCTATAAGGGTCCCCACTAAAGGACATAGACCAAGCATATTAACTCACTGTATACATATTTGTGAAAGAGACAGGCAATCACTCAGAACTATGGATAAGGTTTAAAGGAATGCCCACCTAAATGTCATAAAAAGGAGCGCAATAATCTCCACCATTTTAAATATGATAAAAGTCAGGTGTGTAAGTGCGTTTTTCAGTACTGTGATCAAATTATCTGAAAAGAACAACTTAGAATAGGAAAAATTTATTTTGGCTCACAGTTTCAAAGGATTTAGTTTAGGGTCAACTGTCTCCAAGGCAAAAACGTCACGGTGGAAGGGCATAGTGGAAGAAAGCTTCTCAGCGCATGGGAGCCAGGAAACACAGATTGGAGAGTGCTGGGGAAGGGGCTGGGGAGAAAGCAAACCCTTCCAGAGCATGCCTCCAATGATTTGCTTCTTCCAAATAGGTACCTCCCTGTAGTCTATCCAGCTTGTCAATGGGTTTGATGGTTTAATACACTATGAGCTCAGAGCCCTCATGACCCAGTCATTGCCTAAAAGTCCCACCTCTGAACTCTGCTGAATTGGAGACTATTCTTTCAACAAATGAGGTTTTGTGGGACATTTCAGAAGCAAACCATTAGCAAAGAATATACAACATATTTGTCCTAAATTATGAATTCAACAAATGACAAAAGCAGAACTAGATCACAAGCATTCCAGTGCTCAGACCTAGAACCCATCCATTACAATTTCTGGTTCTCAGAAAACAGGACAAAAAGTTTTATTGTCTCCCCTGATAAATGCAATATCAAAAATGAAAATCATTACACCTCTGTTCATGTTTTATTTCATCTAGGTTAATCCCAGAAGTGTTTAAATTGGCATGATAGATGATAATTTTCAAATTACATATTAATTGATTTGATTTTCATATAGATAATGAATTGAATGCTGATCTATCATCCCAATTTTCCTATTGAAAAAGTTGAAGCTAAGAAAAGTTATATGACCCAAACTTACAGAAGTAACAAATCTTGCTGATGGAATTCACATAATGCTTCTCAACTAAAAATAGGGTTATGTGCTGATAAATCCATCATAAGTTCAAAATATGGTTAGGCTAAAAATGCATTTAATATACTTAATCTACCCAACATCACAGTGAGCAACATGGTACAATGTAGAGTATTCACTGTTTACCCTCATGATCATTTGGCTTCTTGGAGATGTGGTTCACTGCCACTGCCCAGCATCTGAAGCATCAGACCGATACTGAATATCACTAACCAGGGAAGAGATCAAAATTCAAAGTATGGTTTCCACTGAAAGTTTATTGTTTCCACATCATCACAAAGTCAAAAAATCATAAGTCAGAATCTGTCTATATACCTATCCCCTTACTTCAATGTTCTTCTTTTGTGCATGGTTGGCCCTAGGTATCCATGAGGTTCCAAGTCTATGGTTTCCACATCTGTGTATTCAACCAGAAGCTCATTGAAAATATTTTTTTTGGTAAAAAGTTGTTATTGATATGTTCTATGTATTTAGGCTTATGATGGTAACTTTTGTGCCGAACATATAAGACTTATATTCTTTCCCTAAACAATACAGCAAAAAATTATTTATATAGTATTACATTGTATTACTGTAAATCATCTAATATAGAGATGATTTACAGTATAAAGACTGAAGTGCAAAGGTTAAATGCAAATGTTTTAGCATTTTATATCAGGGAATTGAACATCTATGAATTTTGGTATACCAAGAGTCCTGGAAACAATCCCTGTCTCCAGATACCAAGGAACAGCTATATTCAGACACTCAAATGCTCACAAGATACTTCTTAAATGAAATTATATGGCTGTGTAGTGAATCAGACATTTGTTCTTCTTTATAAAATAAATCCATAAACCCATCCATCTAACAGTGTGGTGTTTTTGTTTGTTTGTTTGTGTTATTAGAGTAGGAGACGGGAACTTTATTACCAGTTGGGGGTCCAGATCCACCAGCTGATGGGCTGAGGGACAGGCTGCAAGTCTACACCTTTTGATCCCCCTCCAGGAGTTTGATTACACATTTTATAGTCCAAAACCATATTAATCATAAGTCACTGTTGCTTTGATTCAAAACCATAAACAAACGTCATGAAATCTAAAATTATAAGTAGAAGAGAGAATGGGTCAAAACATCCCTAGTTGAGTAAAAGTTAAAGAATGGTTACTAACATCTAGACAGTCAATCTCTGACAGGGTACATTGTCCAAAGAAAAATGGAAACCAAAGAGAGAACAATTTTACATTGTGTAAGAATTGCCATTTTATGTTGCCAAACATGCTATGCCAAGGAACTATTGATGGGTACAGAGGCAGGGCTTTCACATGGAAGAAGCAGGTTTTTTTTTTTTTTAAATCTAAACCTGATTTTATTTATTTATTTTTTTGTTTATATTTAACAGCAGAATGCATTACAATTCTTATTACACACATACAGCACAATTTTTCATATCTCTGTATACAAAGTATATTCACACCAATAAGTGTCTTCATACATGAACTTTGGATAATAATGTCCATCACATTCCACCATCATTTCTAACCCCATGTCTCCTCCCTTACCCTCCTACCTCTCTGTCCTATCTGAAGTCCATCTATTCTTCCCATACTCCCCCTCCCTACTCCACTATGAATCATCCTCCCTATAACAGAGAAAACATTTGACATTCATTTTGAGGGGGATGGCTAACTTCAGTTAGCATTATCTTCTCTAACTCCATCCATTTACCTGCAAATACCATGATTTTATTCTCTTTTATTGCTGAGTAATATTCCATCGTGTATATATGCCACATTTTTTTTTAAGCCATTCAGCATCTAGAATGGCTCCACAGTTTAGCTATTGTGAATTGTGCTGTTATAAACAGTGATGTGGCTGTGTCCCTGTAGTATGCTGTTTTTAAGTCCTTTGAGTATAGACCAAGGAGAGGGAAGGCTGGGCCAAGTGGTGGTTCCATTCCCAATTTCCCAAGAAATCTCCACACTGCTTTCCATATTGGCTGCACCAATTTGCAGTCCTACCAGCAGTTTATGAGTGTACCTTTTCCCCCCCATCCTTGCCAACCCTTATTGTTGTTTGTCTTCATAATAGCTGCCATTCTGACTAGAGTGAGATGAAATCTTAGTTTTGATTTGCATTTCTCTAATTGCTAGAGATGATGAACATTTTTTCATATATTTGTTGATTGATTGTATATCCTCTTCTGAGAATTGTCTGTTCAGGTCCTTGGCCCATTTATTGATTGGGTTATTTGTTTTTTTGGTGCTTAGCTTCTTGAATTCTTTATATACCCTAGAGATTAGTGCTCTATCTGATGTGTGAGGGGTAAATAACAGTGTGCTTTCAAAGAAGTCTACTGTTCTTTGCCAGAAAAATAAAAACATGACATCATGATGACAAATTAAGAACTACAGGAATGTAGGATGAAATAAGTATATGGTTAGAAGTGCTTTACCAGCAGATTCAAAGTTCTGCCCCAAAATATCTACCATAGTGGCCTGTTTGCATGTCTAAAAAGTTTTATTCTTTATCGTCATAATAATCATGACACATAATTATATGAAAGTTGTTTTTACATCATCTCCTTTTAATTCTAATCACAACTATTCTAAGTAGACCATAATTTTCTATTTTATATACAAATAGGCTAAAACTCAAGGTAGATGAGTTGATTTACCACATTCATGCAGCTGAGAACAGAGGCAAGCCAGCCTCCAAAACCTGTTTGTCCTCTTTTTGCATTACCACACTTGTTTTATTTTTTTCTGAAATAAGAACTATCTGAAGAAAGTCCTTGTTACAACTCAACAGTGTTACTTGCAAAGTGTTACATTCAGATTCAAAATGCTAGGTGATAATGTTGAGTTAATAGTCTTGAGTTATGAGTCTTTCTAGAAAGGAAGTATGACTCAGTTGGATTGATTTTTTTTTTAATTTTTTTTTTTAAAAACATCTGATTAGAACATAAAAGTTTTAATCAGATACTAATTAAAACATGTATCTTTGTCTCAAAAAGGAGGGAAAAAAACCTAATTACTTATAGTTTTTTTTTCTCATGCTACATTCAAAAATCATTCTGTAGTTATCGCTTGATGACAGCTAATTCATTTCTTCAAAATACTCATTACAGCAGATGGAATAAATATGTCAACAATACAACATTGTTCAAACATTAACTAGAATCCTTTTTTAAAATTATATTCACAGCCTTCAGTTCCCTTCACATGGGGATAAATCTTTGTTTTCCAAGTATAAATTGGATTATAGTGTCTCCAAAAAGTTGATTTATTGTTATTGTTTTCATTATAGCTCCCACAGTGTTTAGTGGGCTTACTACTGTCTCACTGGCAAATTACTCACTGGTCAATTTTAGTTCCATCTCAGTCAAGGGGAAGTCCTTTCCTCAGGTTACTGCCTTCCCCACTTAGTTGTCCAAACTTGCTACCTCTGTTCAGGGAGGGCAAGATGACAGATCTGTCCCAAATAAATCAGTCAGATAGGGATGATGTGGCAGATAGAGGAGGCTCCAAGCTTTAGGATAGCTAAATTCTTCCATTCTGCACCTCTGTCTGGCAAAGATGGTTCTCCAATTCCTCTCTCCAAAAGTCCATTGCTTTTTTTAGTTCTGCCTTCTCTGTCTCTCCTGAGGCCTTTGTTATTTGGCATCCCAAGAATGAAAAACTGCCCCTGAAAGAATGTGTCCAAGAAGAGAATTTCGACTAGTATTTGGGTTGGCAGAGTGTTTTTTCTTTGATTATACTTCACTGTTGGATGAAAATAGCTTTCACTGTACAAACAGAACCACCACATAATACATTGAGATGTAATTGTATCTCACGTCTCAACTATTGAAATGGAATGTTTTCCCTAAACTTAAAAGTCTAAGAAAATTAAGATTACTTTAGTTTAGAAAAAATCTTTAGTTAATAATGACAGATGTTTTTGTCAGTTTTTCTGTGACTATGACCTTAATCCTGTTTGCCTAACACATTACTACCTCTGGCTCTCATAAATCTTTTGAAAGAACTGAGCATAAATGAGCTAGTGAGAAATACTTTAAAAGAGTCAAAGATCATAAGATATAGGTCTAGGTAAGATTTAAATGTAGAAGAAGAAAAGGAGGAAACAATTTGTGAATTATAAATTGCATATATAAAGGTGAACTTTAAAATATTTGGATTAGTAGAAGGAAGGCCTGCATTTATTTACAAGTAGAAAAGCCATTGGCAGTCATTAAAAAATGTGACCACTGACCCCCAATTCTAGGACAGAAGTAAAATGAATATCTCCCTACAACAGAATTTAATTATACCTTTAATTTATAGTACTAATTCTTAAAAGAGAGAGAGAGAGAGAGAGAGAGAGAGAGAATACATCTCTATGCCATTGTCTACACCAGAATAAAGTGCAGTACATAATAATTATCCGCCCCACCCCCCTCAAAAAGAGAGAAATGCTTCTACATGAAAGAGAGAATAGGCTGCTCATTATCCAGAAAAAAAATATATTGGCCATTTCGTTTGTTTGATTTGTTCATTCTCAGTGAATAATAAATAAAGATGCTTCCTGTGAAGGGACTCAGTTCAGAATTTGGCAAAGTATGAGAAATAAATTTTCTATAATTCTCTCTATTCTTCTTTTGACTACTAATATTTTGCAAACTGGTTATATTTTATGAGGCCACAACAAATTTCTTACATGACTGAGCAAGATATTTATGTAGTTAGTGTCTCCCCCCCCCCCCTTTTTTT
>NW_025999968.1:24313128-24321812 GCF_001458135.2 Marmota marmota marmota | reverse complement strand
TCTCCCCCCCCCCCTTTTTTTTTGTCTCCTAACCTACTGGGTCATCAAAACACCATCTGATTTTGATGTAATGTACCAAAAGATTACTGCACAAGAACTATTTTGTTTTTGTTCTATTTGACCTATTTCGGGGGATGGCATCAATATTATGAGTTCACTGGCCTGTGTCTATATTTATATCTGGAAAAGCAACAGGCAAACTACCCCAGGACATTTTTAAAGACCAACAATGAGTTGGCCTCATTCTGTAATATCCCACTTCATGCAGTCTCCCCCAGATCTCTGAAATAATCAATTCTGAAGCATGCTTAGAGGCTTAAAAGGACTCTAGGTCCTGGGCTGAGGGCTTAGTTCAGTGGTAGAATGTGTGTTTAGCATATTCAAGATCCTGAGATCTCTTTCTGGAATTAAGGAGATATATTTTTTACTTTTTAAAAATGTTTATGTAGAGGTGAGATTGCTTAGAATAGTGGATTATTGTTCAGTAGGTGTTCATAATTCAATACAGTTTTTATAAGTCTCTCAAAATTCCTTGTTTAATAGCCAAAAAGCAAAAAGACACAATCTAAGTAACAATGAAATAAAATTATAATTTATTAAGAAAAGGAGATAAAATGGGAATCAGAGAAAAGAAAGAATATAAAACTAGCAATAAGAAAAGAAGCATTTACTAGAAATTGAGATCCACCTTAAAAAGAAGCAGCCCAAAATGAAAAACATATCTATTTCTCTTCACAGTAAACAAAATATTTTAATAGTCACTTGAGTTCTACTTGATAGGGCATTATAGATCAAATTTTTGTGTCTCTCTCCCTCCTACAAATTCATATGTTGTAACTTGATACCCAGTGTGGCCCTAATTGGAAATAAGTATTTTAAAATAGTAATTAAGATTTAAAAGTGGGCTCAGAAAGAAAAGTAAGTTAGAGAGAAAGTGTTCATCTGCTCAGAGTTTACATAAATAATCATCAGCAGAATGTTGGTAGAAATATGGATTTTAAAGACCTATCTGGCAAGGTATCAGGAAGAAATGAGAAACAGTTATTAGAAATTGGAGTATTGTTGACAAGAACTTGGCTGAATTAAGTTCTAGTATTTTGTAGAAGGTAGAATTGTGAGTGATGAAATTAGATATTTAGTGGAGGAAATTTCTAAGCAAAGTATTGAAGGTGTGGATGGAGTCCTTCTTACTGATTAGAGAAAAGTACAAGAGGAAAGAGATGAATTTAAGAAGGAATCCCTAAGCAAGAAGGAATCAGAACTTAAAGATTTATAAAATTATCTGCTGATCTATATTGTGAAAAATGAGAAAAATTGTTTTGAAGAGAAACTAAGAGTGTGGCTGAACAACAATTGGATAAGGAGATGAGTAATCAGCCATCTCAGCAGAAGTCAAGAATTATAGATGAGACTGTACCAGCAAAAAATGCTGCCAGCTGGGACTAAAGGAAATAGACAACATGGAAGGGAATGAAGGATGGCCTTGAACATGCTTATTTTTCAATAAAAGGGTTGAATGTCCTTGAAGACCATTCAGAGATAGTCAGGGCTGTCACTCCCTCCACAGGCCCAAAACAAGGCTAGGTTCTCCTTGGTTTCAAAGGGTAAATTAAAGCCTGTCGGTGGTTTCAACAGCCTCTTGCTGGCCCTGAGGATAGAGCTACCAGAAACCTTGAGGACACAGACCCAAATACTTGGGGGCAGTATCCCAATTCAGCAAGGCAGTCAGTCTAGATGTTAGGACCACCACCCTAATGGCTCCTGAAGGTAGGACCAATAGTCCAGCGGCCTGGAAGGAAGAGCACAGAACTAAAGAAGACAATCCTCAAAACTCAAGATATAATGAAATTAATTTTGTTAAGATTTTTGACTTGCTTGGGACCTGGGGCCACTTTTTTTCCTTCAAATTTCTGCCTTTTAGAATTGGAGTTGTCCATTATATGCTTGTTCCATTTTTGCCATTTAGAAGCACATAATTCCCTAATATCACAGATTGACAACTGGAAAGGAAATATGCATCTGAATTAACTACGCCTTGAGTCAAACCATAATTGATTTAGATGATATTTAGATGACAAATTAGACTTTGGAAATCATGCTAGAATGAGTAAAATCATTTGAGCCTATTTAAGATGGAATGTTGTATTTTGCTTGCAAGAATGGATGAGTAGGGTGGGCCAGGAGCAGAATGTTACAGACTGTCTATCAGCTGAAAGTCATATAGTGAAGCCATGACCACCACTGGGGTTGTATTTGAAAATAAGACCTTTAAGGAAGTTGTTAAGGCTAAAGAGAGTCAGATAGGTGGGGGCTTGACCCCCTAGGTTTAGCCCTTAAAAGGGATAGCAGAGAGTTCTCCATGGCTCACTCACTCTCTGTTGAGTGCACACACCAAAGAAAGGCAAAAACTACACAACAAAAAGGCAACAATCTGGAAGATAGGAACAGAACCTACAGCAGAAACAAAACTGGCCAGAACTTTTATCTTGGATTTTCCAGTCCCCAAAACCATTAGGAAACAAATGTCTATGGTTTAATACACACAGTCTGCAGTATTTTATTTATTTTTTAATAGCAATCTGAACAGACTATACACAAGACAAGGAAATTACTGACTATTTATAGCTGCTCTTTAAAAACATAGCAAGTGGTGTTTGTGGTTCATGATGGCACAGAATACTTATGTGTTCTTCCTCCAGGATCATACTAAAATTATAGTAAGAGAAAATTTTAAAAAAGGAATAATCTACCACAGTTGAGAACATAGGAAGGTCACTGTTCAATAAATAATTTCAGTAAATTCTCCAGAGTGGAAGCTAATAAAAACTGTTGTGGAATAAATAAAGGAGAAGTAGACTTGAGCCAATATACACACTCAATATTACACTGATCTTGGAAAGCATCAGAAACTAAAACAACAATAGCAAGAGGGTGAGAGAAAAGCAAGCAGAAGCATCTCATTTCAAATTCCATCAGTGACTCAGTCAGCACTGGTTTCCCAGTGTACATGAACAAGTACACACAGAGTGGGTCAAATGTACATTAGTTATATAAATAAACCAACAAGTAAATATATATAAAGCTACCTGCTCTCTCATTTAGATGAAGGATTGGCAAGAAATAAGATCAAAATATACTATAGCAGAACTCCATACCTCCTGCCTAATAAATAAGTGAATAAATAACCAAAATCACCAGATATATGAAAGAAAAAAATTAAAATCTTCCAACAGCATGAACTAGAAAGACCAGAACATTGACTTGAGAACATATATTTCAGAGAAGTGAACTTAAAAGAACTTTAAAATTAACCTAATGAATAGCCTCATAATTACTTAAGAAGATAGTGCATTTATGACAGAAGAGAAAACTTAGGCAAATTACAATATAATTGTCAATATGGAAATGTTGAAAGAAAAACTGAAAAAATCTCCTGACACCTAGAGCAAAATTTCAAAGAGAAAACAAAGGCAAAGTCATACTGATCGATCAATCCTGAAGGAGTTCTAGAAAGTGAATATGGAGGAAGGAAATTATTAGAGCTCATGAGAAATACTATGCTTCAGACAAAGTGGGCCTACTAAGTGTCAAACCAAATGAGTACATAGAAAGCAAATCTATACATGAAATGATTTTAAAACATATTGTACCAGAAATGTCCTAGAATCAACTGATATTAAGAATAAGCATCAAAGTCAAATGTAGAGGCACACTTCTGTAATCTCAGCTACTTCAGAGGATAAGGCAGGAAAATTGAGAGCTCAGACCAGTGTACTCAACATAGGGAGACACTTCCACTCAAAAAACAACAATAAATAAAACAAAACAATAAGCATCAGATCAATTTTATAACTCCATTCAGAGTAACAAAGTAGTTGGTATCTTACTCTTTTCTTCTATTTCCATATGAAGCAATGATTTTCATTTTCAAAATAATAATAGCCAAATGTAACCAGATATTTGCATAGTTAATAATAGAAAAAAGACAAATAAGAATTGACCCTAAATGAAATAGAGATTATTGAAGATAACTTCTGAAAATATGTAATATCCTACATAAATCTGAGAGAATCTGGCATCCATGAAACAAATTTAGACTGCACCGAAAATAGAAACACTGGAAAGCTAAAATATGATTCTAAACTAAAATGTTATTTTGAAACAAAGAAGGCAATAGATGGATTGAAACAGAAAGGACCATACTAAATATCAATTTAGTGACATGGAAGATAAGCCAACAAAATCTTCCATGTAGAAAATGATAAGTAAGTGGAATATTTAAAAGAAATGATGAGGCACAGTAAAAAGGACACAAAAACATTATAATAGAAATTCCAAATATAGAGTAATAGAGGAAAAATAATTTTAAATAATGAATAGGTGTTGCGACCCCTCGCCGGCAAGGGAAACACGACACAGGATTCTTCTTTCAACAGTTTATTCAGGCCTTGAGTCATGTATCATCTTCTAGCGCCCGCGCCCGGCACACCCAAGCACAGCTTAATAAAGCCCCCCGCATCCCAATCCTAAGCCGCCACGTGGATCTCTCTCATAGGGTGGTAAGGGATTGCGCGCCCACTCTCCATAAAAGGAGTTGTTTATCACAGGCCACAGTGGAAGCCGGCGCCATCTTCTAATGGCGGCCACGGTCTATAAGAATGGCTTACCACAAATAGGGATGGGGATGTAGCTCAGTGGTACAGCAGTTACCTTGCATACTTGAGTCCAGGGATTCAATTCCAAGCAACACAATAATAAATAAACAAACAAACATTCATAATAATTTAAAAATTCCTAATCAGTAGTAAGATATAAGGCTCGAAAACATAAGAAAAATGAGGCAGAAAAGAGCTATAGATAGACACTTCTTAATAACATTTTAAAACTCCAAAAACAGAGAAAATATTCTACAATCTTACAGAGGAGGAAAAAATATTTTACATACTGTTAAATGAGATGAAGTTTAAGAAAAGAGGATGAGTAAAATTATTTACCTGTTATATTGGGAAGTCAACTGATGTCTAAAGTTACTAAATAAAAAGAAAAGAAAAAGTTTGGAAAGAGGACCCCATTTGAAATCAATAATACTGTGATTCTGATTAAAGCCCAGCTTCAAATTTAACTTCAATTATATTTAAATTTCTAAGAGTAAAATAATTATAGTAACAAAAACTTGATAAAGACAGTATAGATAAGGAAATATAGAAGCTGATCTGGTATAGGAGTACAAAGAGAAAATCTTTTTTTTTAATTTTTTTTTTAATACTTATTTTTCAGTTTTCGGCGGACACAACATCTTTGTTGGTATGTGGTGCTGAGGATCGAACCTGGGCCGCACGCATGCCAGGCGAGCGTGCTACCGCTTGAGCCGCATCCCCAGCCCCCAAAGAGAAAATCTTAAATGAAATGTATAATACTTTAATATGAAAATATTTCAAAAAATTTAACATGACCAAGTACCTGTTATTTTAGAAATATAAGAATAATGATTACACCATCAAGTTAGTTGTCTAAAGCTATTAGGAAAAACAAATTCTGATTTAAGAAAAATTAATTAAAAAATAAAGCATTAGGAATCAAGAAAGAGTAGGAAATATTCCTTAACTTGACAAAGAGCATACAGCAGATGCCAACAGTGAAAACAACATTAGCTAATAAAACACTAATAGACACATTAAACTCAGGATCAAGACAAAGAGGCATAAAGACATCACTGTTCCTCACTAATCTAAATTCCCAGGTAATCAATAACTGAATAAAAAATGCTGTAAAAATATTGTATAGGGATACACACTACAACACGGGTGATACATGAAAATTTTGGCAAAGTAAAAGAAGCCAGACACAATGACAATTATTATATGATTCCACTTATATGAGGTACCTAGAATAGTTAAAACCAGAGTACAACAGTGGTTTCCAACATTTGTGGAAGTGAACTTTTTGAGAGTTACAGTGTAATGCAAAGTTACTATACAATGGGGTCACTTTGGGAAGATGAAAATTTCTACAGATGGATGATGGTGCACAACAATGTGAATTACTCAATGGCACGGAACTTTACATTTAAAATGGTTAAAATAATAAATTCTGTTCTGTATATTTTAACACAAAATAATTATAGGCAAAGACAAAGTGCTTATGTGGAGATGAAAGTTAATTTACTAATAAAATATAAGAGAATCTTCTAGAAATTCATTAGTGCAAACAAGAAAGTATGGGAAAAGACATAAAAGATAAATTTTTAAAAAATAGTTTTGCTGTTACCAGAAAAAAAGAAAAAACTTCTTAAAGTTGTGTTTTGTGACTTCAAACACCTCTGTTTCCTTTGGGGTCAATTGTTTTGTATCTTTCATGCAAATATCTGGTAATCTTTGTGACTCATAGCTTTCATATACCAGTCATAAAACATAAAGTGGGGGAGCATCACTGCAGACATATTATCAAGAAATGCTTAGTAACCAGTAGTAACTCCATATCACTTATAATCACAAAAATGGGAAGTTATACTCCATGTATGTATGATATGTCAAAATATATTCTACTGTCATATATAACTAAAAAAACAAATAAAAATTTAAACAAAAAGAAAAAACAGTTAGTCATACTCAAGATCAAATGGTAAAAAAAAAAATTACTGAAACACATAAAAAAATTATAATATGTCTTACTCATATCATGATCCTGGACGGGAAAGCCCAATACTTTAAAAATGTAATTTCTCCCAAATTAGCTTATAATTAAAATTTTTTTTTGATTTTTAAAAAAAATAAATGACAGCAGAATGCATTACAATTCTTATTACACATATACAGCACAATTTTTCATATCTCTGGTTGTATATAAAGTGTGTTCACACCAATTCATGTCCTTATACATGTACTTTGGATAATGATGTCCATCACATTCCACCATCCTTGCTAACCCCCTGCCCCCACTCTTCCCCTCCCACCCCTCTGCCCTATCTAGAGTTCATCTATTCCTTTCATGCTTCCCTTCCCTAACCCATTATGAATCAGCCTCCTTATATCAGAGAAAACATTTGGCATTTGTTTTTTTGGAATTGGCTAACTTCACTTAGCATTATCTTCTCCAGCATCATCCATTTACCTGCAAATGCCATGATTTTATTCTCTTTTATTGCTGAGTAATATTCCATTGTGTATATATGCCACATTTTTTTTTTTTTAGCCATTCATCTACTGAAGGGCATCTAGGTTGGTTCCACAGTTTAGCTATTGTGAATTGTGCTGCTATAAACATTGATGTAGCTGTGTTCCTGTAATATACTGTTTTTAAGTCCTTTGAGTATAGACCAAGGAGAGGGATAGCTGGGCCAAATGATGGTTTCATTCCCAGTTTTCCAAGAAATCTCCATACTGCTTTCCATATTGGCTGCATCAATTTGCAGTCCCACCAGCAATGTATGAGTGTACCTTTTCCCCCACATCCTCTCGAACACTTATTGTTGTTTGTATGCATAATAGCTGTCATTCTGACTGGAAAGAGATGAAATCTTAAGAGTAATTTTGATTTGCATTTCTCTAATTGCTAGAGATGATGAACATTTTTTCATATATTTGTTGATTGATTGTATATCCTCTTCTGAGAAATGTCTGTTCAGGTCCTTGGCCCATTAATTGATTGGGTTATTTGTTTTTTTTTTTTTTGGTGCTTAGCTTCTTGAGTTCTTTATATACCCTAGAGATTAGTGCTCTATCTGATGTGTAAGGGGTAAAAATTTGCTCCCAAGATGTAGGCTCTCTATTTACCTCACAGATTGTGTCTTTTGCTGAGAAGAATCTTTTAATTTTGAATTTATTCCATTTATTGATTCTTGGTTTTAATTCTTGCGCTATAGGAGTCTTATTAAGGAAGTTGGGGCCTTATTTCACATGATAAAGATTAGGGCCTACTTTTTCTTCTAATTAAACCAGAGTCTCTGGTTTAATTCCTAGGTCTTTGATCCACTTTGAGTTTTGTGCATGGAGAGAGATATGGGTTTAATTTCATTTTGTTGCATATGGATTTCCAGTTTTCCCAGCACCATTTGTTGAAGAGGCTATCTTTTCTCCAATGCATGTTTTTGGCACCTTTGTCTAATATAAGATAATTGTAATTTTGTGGGTTAGTATCTGTGTCCTCTATTCTGTACCATTGGTCTACCAGTCTGTTTTGGTGCCAATACCATGCTGTTTTTGTTACTATTGCTCTGTAGTATAGTTTAAGGTCCGGTATAGTGATGCTACCTAGTGAGCTTTACTCTTCCTGCTAAGAATTGTTTTAGCTATTCTGGGTCTCTTATTTTTCCAGATGAGTTTCATGATTGCTTTTCTATTTCTATGAGGAATGTCATTGGGATTTTGATTGGAATTGCATTAAATCTGTATAGTGCTTTTGGTTGTATAGTCATTTTGATAATATTAATTCTGCCTATCCAAAAGCAAGGTAGATCTTTCCATCTTCTAAGGTCTTCTTTGATTTCTTTCTTTAGGGTTCTGTAGTTTTCATTGTATAGATCTTTCACTTCTTTTGTTAAGTTGATTCCCAAGTTTTTTTATTTTTATTTTTATTTTTTGAGGCTATTATAAATGGGGTAGTTTTCCTCATTTCCCTCTCAGAGGATTTGTCACGGATATACAGAAATGCCTTTGATTTATGGGTATTGGTTTTATATCCTGCTA
>NW_025999968.1:24298128-24308128 GCF_001458135.2 Marmota marmota marmota | reverse complement strand
ATAAATTAATTGCCACAGATATTTCATCATAGTAATGGAAAGTTAACCAACATTTTCTACTGCCAACCCTCTAACATTCTGTTCATTTCTTAATACAGATCATTTCTCTATCTTCCCTGCTATCTCCTTATAAATTGGAATGTCTTCAAATTTAAATGTGCATAGAAATTATCTGACAATTTTATTAAATCCTGTATTCTGTGTCAATACATCTGGGGTGGGTCCAGAGATACTTCATTTCTAAGATGTTCTAAGGTAAAGCAGTCCATGAGCCACACTTTAACAACAGAGTTATGACCATTTTTCAGGACTTCACTTTCTAAATCTAAAGGTGTTTTTCCATGTATTTATTTATAAGTTAATAATTGTTGTTATCACAGAAATACTTTCAATATCAGCTATTCCCATTTATTTTTCATTCTGCTATATTAAAGTCCAACTCAGTGTAATAAAATGGATTCTGCAGCTGGTGTGTTGGTAAGCATAGTTAATTATGCTATCACAAATCTTATTCAGATCATTAAATATATCAACAAAAGTTAAATATGCAATGAGTATTTATACTCCCTTAGAGGAAGAAACAATTTTAACTTTAGAGGAGACAGAGGCAAATGCTAACAAACCATTCCAAGTGTTTCCTTGGGGTAGAATGATTTGAGCAAAAAACACAAGTGAGTTTTGCTATTTCCAAACAAGGCAGTTAAGTACACCTCCTCCATTGTTCTCTTTATTGCAGGGGCACTGCATGCCATGTGCACCATATTGTATAACTAAGATGGAAAACATGTTGGACTTACACGATTAACAAATATATTGTAATTGTTATGGTTTAAATATAAGGTGTCCCCCAAAAGCTTATCTGTGAGACAATGCAAGAAAGTTTAGAGGTGAAATGATTAGGTTATAGGAGTCTAAACCTAGTGAGTGCATTAATCCCCTGATAGAAATTAACTGGGTGATAACTGCTGGCAGGTAGGGTGTGGCTAAAGGAGGTGGCTAATTAGGGGTATATATTTTGTCCCTGGTGATCACAGCTCTCCCTCTCTTTTTTCTTGTTGCCTTCATGTGCCATCCCCTTTCCACCATGATGTTCTGCCTCACCTCTGGCCCACAGCAATAAAGCTGGCCTTCTCTGGACTGAGACCTCTGAAACCGTAAGCCCCCAGAAAGCTTTTATTCCTCTAAAATTGTTCCTTTCAGGTCTTTTGGTCATAGCAGCAAAAAAGCTGACTGAAACACTAATATTGCTAAATCACTGAGATATGAAAATTTGGAGATTAAGTTGGAGTTTGGGGAATTCAAATATTATTATTCCATAGTCTATTTTATCCTAACTAGTACAAGATTATGAAAAAATAAACTAATGCCTGTAACAGAGATTATTCAATAATGTATTAATCTGCTTTTTTGTTAATTCTAAAAATCAAAGGACTCCAATAAAAGCAATAAAAGAGTACTTCACATTTATCCTTTGTATAAAATTAAAGCAAAAGAGTATGAAAAGTAAAACCATGCCAAATAATATTTTAAATACTAGAGAATAATAATTGAGAAAATGACATTTTCTAAATCATTCTTTAATATAAATGGGGGAATGATTCTATTTTTTTTTTCAAAAATGCACTTTATTTCTGAAATGATATAACAAAAAGTTCAACCATTAACTGACAAAGTAAATGTGGGTTAGTGCCCGTGGTCCAATCCTTAACATGGACATCAAGATGATTTGCAGTAAGAAACAGGAAGAGAGTAAGCAAAGGAAAGTGCAAAGCATGTATGGAGGTCTTTCTATGGTAACTGACAGAATGAATCTTCAGCATGATAAACTGTACACTTTGCAATAGTGGCCTTTTAAGATGTGCTAGAGCAATTGTAACCAAGTAACCAAGGTGAAAACTATTTTTTCTTATTCCTAACATAACAAATGGTAAACACATAAACAAAAAAATAAAACTTAATCTTAAGATACATACTGTGAAATGACTCACTCTAATTCATGTTTTCAGTTGATTCAACAATCTCATTCATCGTATAACAGAACAAGTCTGCAATAAGGATCAGAACAAAAATATCTTCTATCACCCTCCATACAGAAAGACCACAGCTTTAGTGATTCCTACAATCCTTATGCTTAATCCTTGGTCAGTATAGATTTTCAAATAAAATCAAGTCATGAACTGTTAACAATAACTACTCTACACTAAGATGCTAACATTTTCTTCCCAGTACATCTTCCTATGAGGAGAAAAAAACTGTCAGAAGCTTTTGCTCTTTGCCTGTAAGGAGATTTATGAAAAGGCCCTATGAAACTATAACAATGTTCTTTTGTAAAACTAAAATACCCTACCAAGTCAAACAAGTAAATAAACAACAAACCAAACTGATTTTAACAAAGTCAAGTCATGTTTCCAAAAGTAAAATCTATTAAGAACAATTAATATACATGTACAAGAAATTACAAGAAATGATGATCACGGTTAGTTACAGATGCAAAAATAATATGTAATTAGCCCAAGCATGTGAACATAATAATTAAAATCAAATTCATATGCTAGTTCAAATATTATGTACAATTTAGATAAGATGGTCAAGTATTATGTGAATACAAACCATATTTGGTAAACCTAAACTTATATTACCTTTTTTCTTCCTTTAATATTTGTAGGTATTTCATATTCATGCCAATATGAAAAAAAATGAAATTTTTATTTATGTATTACAGAACAATAGAATTTCTACTGTACGCTTCAGACTGTAAAAAAATTAAGGAACATTTTCCTTTAAGAAGAAAAAAATAAAAATAAATTGCTAAAAGTTTGATAAAAGTTTAATATCAACTTACTTGTAAAAATGGGGGGGGAAAGGATTGAAACAGATATCATACAATTATTGTATGATCTCCCTACTGATCTGAAACTATAGAAGGCATTGAAGAAAGGGATGTTAGGTCAAAAACAAACACTAACCCCACGGGATGTATGCTGATTTAAAAATCTGACTTTCAAGAAATCTAGTTGTTTGGCCTAGTTTTAAAGCTAATTACAAAATCCATTTTCTTAATGGTCCAGATCCAATTCTTCCAACTCAACAGAACTTCCATCGATTTCCACATTCATTACAAACAACAAATGTTGTCATTGGTTCATCTGCACTTCGGGTTTGTACCTGTGTGTAAGTGCAATTCTTCTTTTTACATTTACCACATGTGAACAAGTCAGTCTGAGTGCCACCGGTCTTGGCCATCTGATGCTCTCTGATGGCTTCTTTGGTCAAGTTTTTCCGCATCTCTTTGAGCTCATCACTAGCCATTTCCTCTGCTGTCATCCTAGCAAATAAGTCGGGAGGAATATTCCCACAGAGTACATTTTTCCTCAAATTTGGATTTTTTGCATCTTTGAGATTTGATATCCTACTTCGTACTCTATTTTTGTATTTCATGTCTGTATTCCTTATTTCTTGATATATAGCTTCCTCAATCTGAGATCCTAGTTCTTCCTCATCAGCTCCAATAGCAATGTAGTCATCTCCTGTTCGGAGAGCTGCAGCAAGCATCTCCCTACATTTTAACCGCACAGAATCAGAAGTGCTTGGTGCCCGAGGAAAAGATGAAACGTAAGTATCTCGAGCATTTGTCTCATCCTTCCTGCTGATTACATTACCACTGGAACTACTTTCTTCTCTTGCTTCAGGGCTATTCTGTGATGTAATCGCAGGTTCTTTTTTCTTTTCTTCAGGGTCTTTATCAGTGGATGGTCCATCTAATAACTTTTTCCAGGATTTGATGAGAGATTTTGCTAAAGATGTAACTTCTTCATCTGTACTCTGCTTGCGAATAGCATTAACTGACATTCCAATTCTTGTGGACTGTAATAATTCCAGGGTCATGGGAATATTCTTAAGCTCTTTCAGCAAATCCAATGCTCCAGCCGCGTTCTTCTTCTGCACCATCTTGTCCATCTTCTTGGCAATACGAACCACCTCATCCTCCATGGCTCCCGCAGGTCTTCCCCACGCCCAGCCCGCTGGGGACGGGAAGCGGGCGAAGCTGGCGCTGAGGAGACGAAGGAGAGGAGCTCGACGCCCGGCAAACCCCACTACAGCAGGCCGGGCCTAGGCCCTTCCTCACACCGGGGGAATGATTCTATAAAGCTCCAATCATGATTTTTAAAATAATGGACAAAATCTTATGAAGTATTCTAAAGTTTGAGTGGACTTTGGACAGACCACCTGAGAAAGCAGCTAGGGTGTGATGAAAAAAAAAGAAAAGTCATCTAAACAGAAGAACCAGAATGTGAAAAAAAAAAAAAAAAACATAGGAAGAATAACTCTTTTTGAGAAGAAGGGCAGGTTATATAGAAAGAGGTAAGAATAGAAGCCTCTAGATCATGAGCCTTGTATACCATGTTCAAATTTGAAAAATACAGGTAAGAGACAAGAAGCAGCAGCAAACACTTTCCTGCTGAGCTTATCTAAGTAAATTGCCATGTTTTAGAGAGGTTCACAAGATGGAAATGGTAGAAAAGTCAGAGAGCTAAGGGCCTCAGTCCTGTAGCTGAAAGAAACTGAACTCTAGGTTGGAACCAAGCTTCAGAAGAGATCTCAGCAAGGGATGACCCTTTGATTTTAGTCTTGTGACCCTAAGTAGTCTCTCTGAACTTGTGCCTGGACTTTCTGTCCTTCAAAACTATGAGATACACTCTGTTACTTTAGGTTGCTAAATTTGTGCTAATCTGTCACACAATAATAGAAAAACTTTTTAAAAGGCAAAAACCATGATTTTGAATCAGGACTAATGTATTAATATCATTACTCTCATTCCATGTGCAAACTAAGGCTGCCAGCTTCAGTTCTAACAATTGGCTTGACTGGCTAATGCCATCCTAGACCAAACTTTGGCACACAATAAATAACACTGAAAAGCCAGACATTCCTTGGTGTAATGGAACAGAAAGAATTCACAAAGACGAGGAGACAAAATTCTGGCTTGAATCTTTCATGTGGTTTCTATCTATTCACTCTCCACCCATCCATCTGATCTCTGAATATATAAGGAAAATAGTTTCATAATTATGATGAAAAATTGATTATTGGGGAATCAGTTATTGGGAGCTCAGTCATTGTCCTTTGGGACACAACATTATCTTCCAAAATGTGGTAAAAAAAAAAAAAAGTGGTATATTTTCTGTGCCAGCAATCAATAGTACATAGTGTTTATTTGTGTGTGTGTGGGAGAGTGTTACTGAGGACCACCCAGGGGTGGTCTACCACTGAGCTACATCTATCCCTCTTTATTTTGAGACATGGTCTTGCTAAATTGCCTAGGTTGCCCTAGAACTTGCAAACCTCCTATCTCAGCTTACTGATTAGCTGGGATTACAGTTGTGTTCGACTAAGCCCAGCTTGTGCTGTTTTTTGAACCAAAATGCACAGGTCAGGAATGAACAAAAACAGGAATGAATTGCTTATCATAATTTGACATTTAGTGATTATTATGGTTGAACTATATCCTCTAAAAAGACACAGAAGTCTTAATTCACTCAATACTATCGAATTCGTGACCTTATTTGGAAATAGTGTCTTGGAAGGTAATAAATTCAACTTAAAATCATTAAAGTAGACCTTATCTGAGTAAGCAGTGTCCTTACCAAACAAGGAAATTTGGACATAGAGAAAGATATGTACAGAGGAAAGACAATTTTAAAACATAGGGAGTATGCATCTAATGCAACCAGACACTGGGAGAAAGGCATAGAAAAAAATGCTCCCTCATACATTGCAGAAAGAATCAATACTGCTGATGCCTTGAACTCAGACTTCAAGTCTCCAGAATCATGAGAGCACAAATTTCTGTTATTTAAGCCATCCAGTGTGTGGTGCTTTGTTATGGCATGCTAGGAAAGTAATACAGTCACCTCGTCTCAGTTTTTTGCATTCTTTTCTCATCATCTGGGTTCTCCAGAACCAAGAAGGAATGCATTCTCTATGGGACTTAATATACTTCCACTGAGGTTAGAAGCTGAGACTGTTATATAGCCATTTGAAGTTCTTTACAACTCTTGGGGGAAAAAAAGGAAAGTATTATGCTGAAATGTCAATAATAATATGACAATAATCAATACAAAATAGTATTTTTGCCACTATAAACCAGGGTTAGGAAGAGTAGAAATCCTCCAGAATAACTCTTATTCACAATAGAAATGGTGAAAGAGGCAATGGGTATATCATCCCCAGGGAGGAACAACAAGGGCTCAGGTTCTTCTTAAATAAGGATGTGGTTAATCTCATTGACAAGAAACAAAAATGAGGAGTTTTCTGAGGACAAGAGAGATAGGAGGGTTAGGAATGTAGCTCAGTGGTAAAGTGTTCACTAGCATGCATAAGGCCCTGAGTTTAATCCTCCAGAACTGCTCAGGTATGGGTGGGAGTTAGAAAATGAACAGTGATGGAATTACTACCAAGATCTAGCTTATAACCAAAAGAGAGATGATTAAGTACTAAAGCCACTACCTGTATTCCCTTTCTTGTCTTTTATTTTGGAAGGAGCACATATAAGATGCGCTGGTACACTAAAACATCATTTCATCCATGAAGTACAGAACAAAACCAGTGGAAATATGGCCATCACCTATTGATAGTAAATTAGGAAATGGTACCCTCAGGTCCTCCTTGCTGAATGTGGCGATTGGAACCTATTGAAGAGGGGTTCTTTCTGATATATAATAGTTACTTGAATTATGAGAAATATTTTCAAATGGTATTTGTGGAAAGAAGTGTGTATATTATGAGTCAATAATTAGAATGTGTAGACTTTTCTTGTATCTGTTTTCTTCCAAGAATGCATTCCTTTGTGGCAATTGTCCTTCTGGTACTTCATGTGATTCTAGTAAGCTGTTAATCACAAGACTTCAGAGCCAAAAGCAAAGATAAGTCAAAATGATCAGGCCTCCTAGGAGTCATGAACAGAGACATAGAGGACTAGAAGGCAGGTAGAATGGAGTCATATGGCAGTTCCTAAAGTACAATATGTGAGTTCATACTATATAGATCACCTAAATGCAAGTCTCTGGCTTTCCTAGGTCTGGTTGTCCATTATGCCACTCGATAGATTTTATTTTATTTATTTTTTGGTACCAGGGATTGAACTCAGGGGCACTTAACCACTGAGCCACATCCACAGCCCCTTTAAAAAATATTTTATTTAGAGACAAGATCTCCCTGTGTTGCTTTAGGCCTTGCTAAGTTGCTGAGGCTGGCTTTGAACAAATGACCCTCCTGCCTTAGCCTCCCAAGCCACTAGGATTATAGGCATGTGCCACTGCACCTGGCACTCAACAGACTTCTAATAAATCCACTTAACTCTTCCTTTATTCCTTCCTTCTTTCCTTCTTTCTGATGGCAAGAATAGTGTTGTTGCTCATAGGTAATAAATGCTGATCTATGTATTATTAGGTTTCTTATAATATTTTCAAGATTTAAATCATTTAAACAGATCATTTAAGCTACAAAAAGAATATTAAAGTTGGTGGACAGTGTGTATTATAGAAAACATTACTAGGTTTCCTAGTATAGGATGGTAAGAGAATATGGCATAGATTATTGTTCTTATTGCTGTATCAGAAGCTGTCCTCAAATTTTACTGCACAAACCCTAACTGTAACATAACCTTGATAAAATCTCTCCAGCAGTGCAATATTTTGGACTTTGAAATAAAGAGAATTTAAGAAAAGATAAGGAATAACTCAAGGGACAATTATAGAAGAAGAGAGTACAAAAGGAGAAGGAAAATATGTCCAGTGTAGACTGCAACCACCCAAAAGTGGAAGTCTAGATAAGGCCAAATTAGCCTAGCCAAAATAGATATCCTCTTCCTCCTATTTCCCTGTATCACAAGTCCTTAGAGAGAAAAAAAAAAAAAAGATATGTAGACAGTATGTATTTTAAATACATAGATTCTCCTCTCACATAAAAATATGTCATCTAATTATATATATACATATATGTACACACACATACCTATAATATCTGAAAACTCAATTAATATCTCTGAGTAATTTATTATTAAAATGAGCTTGAACTACGTGATTTATATCAATTCTCTCAAAAAATATACCTGTAATTTGTTAACTTTTCCTTAAATAGGAACTACATTTCTAAGGGTGATACTTGAATTATAAATAAAATATTTAGAGTTCAAATCATATCTCAAAATTTAAATCTTTGGGTGGTAAAGGACAGGGGACACAGCTCAGTGATAGAGCACTTGCTTAGCATGGGCAAAGCCCAGAGTTAAATTCCCAGCACCACAAACAAACAAAAAACAGAAACAAAAATCCCAATATCTGTTTCCTTATCAGTAAACCAGACATGGTTTTAATTCAATTGAGCAACCACAATTTTAAATGACCATTATAGGGCCAATTATTCCTTATGTGATATATTTGTAGAATTAATTTACCTAGTTTTTCAGTGTCTATGTACAAGTGTTATTGTCCATACATGGATATGTAATATACACACATATATAATTTTTACCTCTGCCTAGATTCAGTCAAAATTTAACAATCTCTACAAAAATAAAGGACCTAGCAAATTCCTGTGATGATAAGCAGAAGTGTGGCAAGCCACTTTTGCCTTTCTCTTCTCTAAAACACGGGTCTTCAGCAAATATTTGGTTGTCCTAATGAACCATATAGATGAGGTTGTACACACAGTCACATACAGCCATAACTAATTATAGGAGTTTGATTGTTGAAGTTTTGCAGTTGTAGCTCTTTAATATAATGTCAACAAGTAATGTTTTAGCCTTTAAATTAGAATTTTAAAAATACATCATTCATCCTTATGATTAATTAATAAAAACAAGTGTAATTTTAGTAATATTCTAATAAATGGCCATCTTTGAAAAGTTTACTTTGGAGCTGTAGGTACACTAAATGTTATTTTTAAGTCAGAGTTACTTCTCTTGTGCCAATTCCTGAGAATAAAACAGCACAAGAAAGCACTTTAAATCGTGAATGTACTTAAACTTTAGAAAATAAATTAGCTGACAAATAAAATGTACCAAAAGCCTTGATACTCTTTATTCATTTTTCAGAGCATACTCAATACACTGCCTTGAACCTGGGTATGGGAACATAAGGAACTGTATATACAAAGATAAAGTGCAAGGAATTCACGCCACCACCTCAGATCCGTGGCACACACTGTCAGAAATCCTGAGTACAAAATGATCTGAGAAATGTAATATTTAACAGTCTCTTTTATTTGAAGATTAGTAATTTTATTTGAAGATTAGACATCTTCCTATTGCTATGCAAAACCTTGGTTATCCTGAAACAGTTCATTTGTCAATGCAGGACAAGCTCAAAGTCCAGAAGTTGCAAAAGGATAGTTTCACTAGGGGTGGGGAGTGCAGGGTGGGGACAGGCTTTAGTACCGGGGGAGGACAGTGCGTTGACTTTTCTTCCTACTCTTACTGCAATGTGCTCATCCTTGTCCTTTAGGATCCTAGGCTGTTGGGGCTGGAGGGAGGGGGTGAGTGAGTACACGTTCTAAATCCTTCATTGATATTTAGCGTCACCCAGGTTCTTGCATCAGTCCTGTAAGCAACACATGATTCTCACGGCAGAGCAAATATTGATCCTCCCCACCATTACTCAGCTTGCTAGTCCACAGCTGCTTCCATACAGTGGGTGGTTTTTCAGGACTTAAGGGAAACTTTCTAGGAGGCTGCAATCCTAGAGAAAAAAGTCCTACCAACCAGGGCACATTGTTCAGTTGCCAATGCTGGGGAAGGCAGAAAACAAGACACTATTGATTTACTCACAGTTTGCCTCTGAGACTGGAAGCACTAGGGCGAGGCACGCCAGGAGCGCCCGGCAGCGCCCACCCAAGACCCTCATTTCGAAGACGGCAGAGGCGCGGGCGAGTACAGTAGCGCGTTGCTGAGGTGCCTGAGCGCGGGGCGCTTGGCGGAGATGCTAGCCCGGGCACTGCTCTT